>NC_034590.1:76594136-76604521 GCF_900095145.1 Mus pahari | reverse complement strand
CTGAGTTTGATTATTTCCTGCTGTCTACTCCTCTTGGGTGAATTTATTTCCTTTTGTTCTAGAGCTTTTAGGTGTGCTGTCAAGCTGATATTGTGTGCTCTCTCTAGTTTCTTTTTGGCAGCACTCAGAACTATGAGTTTTCCTTGTAGTACTGCTTTCATTGTGTCCCATAAGTTTGGGTATGTTGTGGCTTCATTTTCATTAAATTCTAAAGAGTATTTAAATTCTTTCTTTATTTCTTCCTTGACCAAGTTATTATCGAGTAGAGTGTTCTTCAGCTTCCACGTGAATGTTGGCTTTCTATTATTTATATTGTTATTGAAAAGCAACCTTAGTCCTTGGCGATCTGATAGGATGCATGGGATAATTTCAATATTTTTTTATCTGTTAAGGCCTGTTTTGTGATCCATTATATGGTCAATTTTGGAGAAGGTACCATGAGGTGCAGAGAAGAAGGTATATTCTTTTGTTTTAGGATAAAATCTTCCATAGATATCTGTTAAATCCACGTGTTTCATAACTTCTGTTGGTTTCAATGTGTCTCTGGTTTCTGTTTCCAGGATCTGTCCATTGATGAGAGTGGGGTATTGAAGTCTCCCACTATTATTGTGTGAGGTGCAATGTGTGCTTTGAGCTTTACTATAGTTCCTTTAATAAATGTGGATGCCCTTGCATTTGGAGCATAGATATTCAGAATTGAGAGTCCCTCATGGAAGATTTTACCTTTGATTTGTATGAAGTGCCCCTGCTTGTCTTTGGGTGGGAAGTCGATTTTAGAATGGCTACTCCAGTTTGTTTCTTCAGACCATTTGCTTGGAAAATTGTTCTCCAGCCTTTCACTCTGAGGTAGTGTCTGTCTGTGTCCCTGAAGTGGGATTCCTGTATGCAGCAAAATGTTGGGTCCTGTTTGTGTAGCCAGTCGGTCAGTCTATGTCTTTTTATTGGGGAATTGAGTCCATTGACATTAAGAGATATTAAGGAAAAGTAATTGTTGCTTCCTTTTATTTTTGTTGTTAGAGTTGGGATTCTGTTCTTGTGGCTGTCTTCTTTTAAGTTTGTTGAAGGAGTACTTTCTTGCTTTTTATAGGGCGTAATTTCTATCCTTGTGTTGGTGTTTTCCCTTTATTATCCTTTAAAGGGCTGGATTCGTGGAAAGATATTGTGTGAATTTGGATTTGTCATGGAATACTTTGGTTTCTCCATCTATGGTAATTGAGAGTTTTGTTGGGTATAGTAGCCTGGGCTTGCTTTTTGTTCTCTTAGGGTCTGTATAATATCTGTCCAGGATCTTCTGGCTTTCATAGTCTGGTGTAATTCTAATAGGTTTGCCTTTATATGTTACTTGACCTTTTTCCCTTACTGCTATCTTTATTTAGTGCATTTGCTGTTCTGATTATTATGTGTCGGGAGGAATTTCTTTTCTGGTCCAGTGTATTTGGAGTTATGTAGGCTTCTTGCATGTTCATAGGCATCTCTTTCCTTAAGTTAGGGAAGTTTTTTCCTATAATTTTGTTGAAGATATTTATTGGCCCTTTAAGTTGAAAATCTTTATTCTCATCTATACCTATTATCCTTAGGGTTGGTCATCTCATTGTGTCCTGGATTTCCTGGACGTTTTGAGTTAGGATCTTTTGGCATTTTGCATTTTCTTTGATTGTTGTGCCCATGTTTTCTATGGAATCTTCTGCACCTGAGATTCTCTCTTCCATCTCTTGTATTCTGTTGCTGATGTTCGCCTCTATGGTTCCTGATTTATTTATTAGGTTTTCTATCTCCAGAGTTGTCTCCCTTTGGGTTTTCTTTATTGGTTCTACTTCCATTTTTAGGTCCTGGATGGTTTTGTTCAATTCCATCACCTATTTGTTTGTGTTTGCCTGTAATTCTTTACAGGATTTTTGTATTTCCTCTTTAAGGACTTCTACCTGTTTAGCAGTCAGTGTTCTCCTGTATTTCTTTAAGTGAGTTATCAATGCCCTTCTTAAAATCCTCTACCAGCATCATGAGATGTGATTTTAAATCCGAATCTTAATTTTTGGGTGTGTTGGGGTATCCAGGACTTGCTGTGGTGGGAATACTGGATTCTGATGATGCCAAGTGGTCTTGGTTTCTGTTAGTAAGATTCTTACGTTTGCCCTTTGCCACCTGGTAATCTCTGGCATTAGTTGTTCTAGCTGTCTCTGGCTGGAGCTTGTTCTTCCTGTGATTTTTTTTTTTGCCTTTGTCAGCACTCCTGTGAGTCCAGCTCTCTTCTGAGTTTCAGAGGTCAGAGCACTCTCTGCAGGCAAGTTCTCCTTTTTCTTGCAGGGAAGGTGCAGAGAGGTCTGGAGCTCAGCTCTCCCTCCTGGCTGAAGACAAAGGCCTGATGGGACCCTGACCAAGAAGCTCTGTTGCTTCTGCCTCCCTGCACGCTCTCCTGTGCTGACTGGACTCTGAGAGACCCGGGGTACAAGATCATACTCTCACCTGAGTCCCGGGTTCAGAGCCCTCTCCGGAGGCCTTCTCTCCTCTGGCAGGCAAAGGGCCCAGATACTGTGTTTCAGCTCCAATTCCTAGCTGAGTCCCGGGGTTAGAGCCCTCCCTGGAGGCCATCGTATTTTTATTGAGACCCTAATTTGTGGCAGGTTCTGGGCTAGACATTGGAAATTCATTAGTGAACCCACCAAGGAAAGATCTGCTTCACTCTATTTGTAGAATGGCATCTTCCCAGCATAACAGCCATAGGAAATTGTAGCAGAGCAGCTTTGACTACTTGCAAGCACCCCTCACGATCAGGCCTGTTGCCACTCCTGATAGAAGCAGGTAGAGAGAGTCCTTAGGTTAGATTGGAGATGCCAGGCACTCCTGCCTATACTTTCCTCTTAGTTTTGTGTAACTTTGCTAAACTGCATGTGGTTCAACAGTCTTGTGAGGTGATAAGACCATACATACAATATGAGGAATGGAGTGTGGTGGTGGTGACTCCTATTTATGCAGCTACAAGTAAGTGATCCATGCTAGGTGAGGCATTTTAGTGATGTGATTGCTTTGGGGGCCACCTAGGCACCCCAAAGTAACGCTTCACGTATGCCTATAAATGAGCAGAGAAGAACTCATGTTACACTTTTATGGAACTCAAATTGGGCAGGAGCTGATGCAGAAGCCACGGAGTGGTGTTGCTTGCTGACTTGCTCTTCATGGCTTGCTCAGCCTGCTTCTTTATTGATCCTAGGACTATCAACCTAGGGCTTGTCCACACAATGGGATGGGCCATCCCATATTACTAATTAAGAGAATTCTCTACAGGTTTGTCTACAGCCAATCCTTTCAGAAGCAATTTCTCAATTGAGTTTCCTTCCCCTCAGATGATAAGAACCATGCCAAGTTGCCATTGACATTAACATAAAACTAGCCAGCACACTGGGATTTGAGGCATGTGCCAGCAGCTTTGGCTATGCTTATGTCTAGGCTGGGTCCAAGACAGATTAACTAACTATGCACTCAGTGAAATAGTATATCTCACCTCTCATAATCAAAAGACAACCCAGTTTTATACCTTTGTCACTTTTGCTCTGGCTTAGAGTGGTCACTATTTCCACAATGTGTTCTTCTGTTTCACAATTCTTCCTGAAATGCCTAGAAAAATCCTGCCCCATTTTCAAAGATGTTACCATGGTGATAAAAACCATACCTACAGGTCATTGCTTCTGAAAGAAGACCACTCTTGCAGCTAGTTTCCTGAAGGCACTTTTGACATCCTTGTTCCGAAGACTATAAATTATGGGGTTTAGCATTGGAGTCACCACTGTATAGAACACAGACATTATCTTATCCTGTTTCTTCCTGGTTTTGGTGTTTGGCTGCATATAGTTAAATATTGCAGACCCATAGAAGAGGACAACAACAATGAGGTGAGATCCGCAGGTTGAAAACACCTTGAGTCTCCCCTCTCCAGACTGCATCTGGATCACAGTGGAGATGATGTTCCAGTAGGAGATGAGGATGAGGGAGACAGGTGCTAGGAGGATTACCACACCCATTGCAAAGATGGCCATTTCTGTGCTGTAGGTATCTGCTGAAGCCACCTTCAGGAGTGCAGGAAGTTCACAAAAGTAATGGCTGACTATGTTCTGCCCTTGATAGGGAAGATGGAAAGCAACAGAAATATCTACCAAACATACTAGGAGCCCACTGGCCCAGGACCCTAGGGCCAACTGCAGGCATAGCTGTTGGGTCATGATGGTGGAGTAGTGCAGTGGTTTGCACACAGCCACATACCGGTCATAGGACATCACCGCTAGCAGTGCACACTCTGTACACCCAATCTGAAGGGAGACAATTACCTGTGTCACACAGCCCCAAAAGGAAATAGTTTTCCTTTTTACCAGGAAGTGGGACAGCACTTGAGGAACAATGCTATTTGAGAAACACAGATCTGCGAAAGAAAGATTTCTAAGAAAAAAGTACATGGGGGTGTGGAGTCGAGAATCCGTGAGGATGAGGACAATGATGAGCAGGTTTCCAAGTACAGTCAGAATGTAAATGATGAAGAAAAGGATGAACAGGAGGATCTGAGTCTGTGCATCTTGTGAAAGGCCCAGCAACACAAACTCATCTACAAAGCTCTGGTTTTCTCTTCCCATTGAGATGTTTTTGTATCTACCTGTTTGTCAGAAACAATAAGAATGCAGTATGATTGAGTTCATGACCTTCAATCATATAGAAGGGGCTTGCGTTAAAAGCGATGTGTAATTGGGTAGTTCTAGGATTTTATATTTTTCTTCTAACATGTTCTAATTAACATATATGCTTATTTTTATTCTGTGGTTTATGGTGTACAAATAGCCTCATCCCCCATCCTCCAAATCCTCCTTATAACCACTGCTTTTTTTTTTTTAAGACCACTGCTGGTTTTTAAATAGATAAAATGCAACATAGTTTAAATCCTCCTGGGAAGGCTGGAAATATGTCTCTGATGTTAGGAGAACACCCAGGTTCAACTCTCAGCACCTGCATGGCAGCTTATAAATGCCTTTAGCTTTTGTCTGAGAGGTTATGATGCCCTCTGTTGGTCTCTGAAGGTATTGGACACATACATGCTGCATAGACATAAATGCAGACAAAACTGTTCATAGACATGAAAAAAATGAAAGTTTCTGGCTAGTTTTGACAGGAGGGTTAAAATTCATATATGAAAAAGAAAAATCAACTTAAATTTTATGCATGAAACAATTGTTCATGAAACAATGAAGAAAATGAGTTGCACTTGTGATATATGTGGAAAGGTGTCTGTGAAATAATAACGTGATTATGACAGTATTGGAAGAGAACATTTGAGGGAGATGCTAGATAAAAGTGACATTCAGCATATATCAAAGAAAATATAAACTAAGTTCAAAAATGGTATTCCAAAGAGTGTACAGAGACTATTAAGAAGAAATGTTGATGCGCAATGTGTGCAGAGAGTTAGTACTTCAAATATTAAGGCATTATTAAAGAATTTATTTACATCATAGTAATTCAGATAATAGTATCTCTGTGAAATTAATAGAGAATTCACAATCAAACTCAAGAATAGTTTGGGGATATGCTCATGGATCGGTAGGATTAATATAGTTAAAATGGTCATCTTATCAAAAGCAATCTACTGATTCAATAAAATTCCTATCAAAATTCCAACACAATTTTTTACGAACATTAAAAGAGCAATTCTCAACTTCCTAAGGAAAAATTAAAACCCCAAATCAATCCTGTACTATACAAGAACTCCTGTAGTTATCACCATCCATGATCTTAAGCTGTATTACAGAGCAATAGTAATAAAAACTGTATGGTATTGGTACAGAAAAAGACACATTGTTCAATGGAATCAAATTGAGGACCCTGAAATAAACCCACACACCTTTGGACACTTGATTTTTTTTTGATAAAGAAGCCCAAGCCATACAATGAAAAAAAAAGTATCTTCAACAAATGGTGCTGGTCTATCTAGATGTCTGCACGTAGAAGAATGGAAATAAATCCATATTTATATCACCCTGCACAAAACTCAAATCCAAGTGGATTGAAGACCTCAACATAAAACCAGATACAGATCTAATAGAAAAAAAAAGTGGGGAAGAGAACACATTGGTGTTCAAAAACTTCCTGAACAGAAAATTAATGGCTCAGACTCTAAGATGAACAACTGACAAATGGGAATTCATGAAATTGAAAGTCTTCTGTAAGGGAAAGGATACAGCCAATAGGACAAAATGGCAGCCTATAGATTGGGAAAAGATTTTCACCAACCCTATATCTAACAGAGGGATGATATCCAAAATATATAAAGAACTCTAGAGGTTAGACACCAACAAACCAAATAACCCATTTAAAAATAGGGTACAGAGTTAAACAGAATTCTCAACAGAGGTATCTCGAATGGCTGAGAAGTAATTAAGGAAGATGTTCAGCATCCTTAGTCATAAGGAAAATGCAGATCAAATGACTCTTGAGATTCCGTCTTATACCAATCAGAATGGCTAAGATCAAAACGAGTGACAGCACATGCTGGTGAGAATGTGGAGCAAGGAGAACACTATTTCATTGCTAGTTGGAGTGCAAACTTGTACATCTACTCTGGAAATCAATTTGGCAGTGTCTCAGAAAACTGGGGATAGTTTTACCTCAAGACTCAGCTTAACTACTCCTGGGCATATACCCAAAAGATGCCCCACTATAGGACACTTGCTCAACTATGTTCATAGAAATTTTATTCATAATAGCCAGAAACTGGAAAGAACCCAGATGTCCCTCAACACAAGAAAATGTGGTTCATTTATACAATGGAATACTACTCAGCTATTAAAAACAAAAACATCAGGAAATTTGAAGGCAAATTGGATGAAACCAGAAAATATCACCAGAAAAAATAACCCAGGCCCAAAATGATATGCATGGTATGTACTAACTTGTGAGTAAACACTAGCCAATAAAGTGCAGGATAACCATGCTACAATTCACAGACCCAAAGGAAATAATGAAGTCCCAAGGGAGAATCTTCCTTAGAAGGGGAAATAAGATAGTTCTCAGAGGTGGAGAGAGGAAGGAAACTGGGTGAGAAAGGGAATGGGGATGGTAACCAGGTGTAGTGGGGAGGGTCGAGATCGAGAATGGAAATCTGTGGTGGGTATCTCTGGAAGTAGCTAGAGGCCTGGGACTGGGGGTAAGGTACAGGGAGTTTATGGGGAGTGAGCCTAGCTGAGATTTCTACTAGAGGGGGATATAGAGACTGAAGTGGCTACCTCTTGTAGCCAGAAGAGGGAGAAAGACATCAATTTACCTAGAAAACCATAACCTAAAATTGTTCTTGCCTACAAGATGTACAGAGATAAAGATGGAGCAGGGACTAAGGGATCAGATAACCAGTGACTGCCTCAACTTGAGAACCATCCCATGTGAGAGAGACAACCCCTTACACTATTAATGATACCCTGCTATGCTTGAAGATAGGACCCTAGCATAACTGTCTCCTGAGAGGCTACATCCAGCACCAGATGGAGGCAGATGCAGGGACCAACAGCCAAACAAAAGGTGGAGAATGGGGAGTCTATTGGAAGAGTGGGGAATAGAATTGAGCAAGCTAGATGTGTCAAGGACATCTTAAGACCCACAGAGTCAACTAACCTGGGAGTATGGGGGCTCACAGAGGCTGGGCCACTGACCAAGGAGCATGCACATGGGCTAGACCTAGGCACCCCTGCACATTTGCTGCAAATGTGAAGCTTGGTCTTCATGTGGGACCCATAACTAGTGGAGCCTAGGCTGCCTCAGTCTTTGTCTCATGCCATCCAATCCCCTTCCTCCTACCTGGACTGTGTGGTTAGACCTCAGTGGGAAAGGATGTTCCTAGTCCTGCTGGGACTAGTTGTCTCAGGGTGGGGTGGTATCCAAGGGGGGCTTCCCCTTCTCTAAGGAGAAAGGGAGGGGGCAATGAGGGGAGAAATTTGTAAGGGTGTGACTGGGATGTGAAGTGAACAAAAATAAATTATTGCAGACAAAGGAATAGTTTAGAAATAAATGATAAAAGAAAAATGATAAAGGATTATTAAATCCATAGGGGAACAACATATTAAAAACAGCTTTCTGATTAGAAACAAAAATGTCTTAAAATCTACTCTTCTCCAAAACTTAGAGGGATATAAAACAAAGCAGAATAAAACACCTTATAATTGATCAAAAATAAATATTTTTGTAATATTTGAATGTGAAAGGATCTTCTTAAGGTATTGAAAAGCATAACCATTAAGTTAAGATTGCTATCTTGTATCACATAGCAGCTTATCAGTGAATGATTGATTAAATACTATCTAGAAAATCTAGTTATTATATTAAAGGGCTTTGAAAAATCAAGAATAAAAGAACTCTTCATTAGAGAAGATGGAAAGATGAGCCCAGTCTGTAGGGTGCTTGCTTTGTAAGTGAACGGACCTGAGTTAATCTGCAGAGTGCACATAAATAGTTCAGGCATGGTGGCACACACTTGTAATCCCGGTATTGAGGATGCAGATTCCTGGGGTTCACTTGCTAGTCAGCCTTATCTACTTGGCCAATTCCAGCTAGTATATACCAGGGATACTTTGGCTTCTCCTTCCACAGTGCTGGGACTATAAGCCCGTCACCACACCTGGCATGAATTTTAATGTTTTCTAGGGATTGAACTCAAGTCTTTATGCTTCCAAGGCAAGCAATTTATTGGCTGATGTATTTCCCCTACCTGGGAAAAGACCTTTTAACAAGCAAGTCACAGAAGAAATACAAATGACAAAAGAACTGATCAATTCATCTGTACACAGAATTGTAGAAGTATAAAATTAAGTAACAATTAGCTGTTCTTTCTATCTTACCAGATTGGCAGCGGTGAAGTAGAATAAAGTAGCATGAGTGCTAGTAAAATATCTCTCAAAGGAGCTTGAAAATATAAGAAATCATAAAATGAACGTTCCCTATTAAAAAAACATATGGAGTGAGGTGACCCAGACCCATAAAGACAACTGTTGTATGTTCTCTCTCAGCTGAGGTTCCAACTCCCTATCTTTAGATGCAAGGACATAACCTGCAGTAACTGAAGACATTCATAAAGTAAAACGGGACCATTTTGGGGGTGGGTGTAGGAGCAACAGAGAGCAAAATAATTGCAGAGAACCTGTGATCTGAATGGAAATTTGAAAAACAAGGTAGATCTAATTAGGAGCAGGGTGAGGAAAAAGGTGGGTAAAATAACAGGATGTCTGAAAAACTCCTAAGAAGCCATACTATTACTATTTACCTAAAATACCTAAAATATATGTATGTCAATGTATAAATCTACATGTACATTTTAAATAGAAATATACTATTTTGACTGACAATGCTTCAAAGAGACAAAGACCACCTAACAAAGACTCCAACACCAGACATGAGAAGCCCTCTTTTGAGTTCTTGATCAGGATTGTTCAAGAGACTTCCAAAAATCATTGTAAGCGATTGCTATTGCCCTCACCCCCTTTCCCCAATCTCCTGGAGATAGAAGGAAAATCCCTATTGCAAAAGATGCCATGTTTTGGACACAGGGCCCAGAAGCCTAGAGTTAGATCTAACCTTAAAACCTTCCCCTCAAAGGCTAGCTTACGTGGTAGCAGAGGTGCCATTCAAGCTTCCAAGGCACAGAGACAACCAAGAGTCCTACATAGCTCTAATGTCAATGAACCACAGCAACAACCAGCATGATGCTATGCCAGAAAGCCTGCAGTTGTGATACATAGACCTTAGCAGTAATCATTAGTTCTCTAATTGGACTTAAGACCTGCTCAAAAACAGCATTTTCAACAAATGGTGCTGGCACAACTGGCGGTTATCATGTAGAAGAATGAGAATTGATCCATTCTTATCTCCTTGTATAAAGCTCAAATCTAAATGGATCAAAGACCTCCTCATAAAACCAGAGACACTGAAACTTATAGAGGAGAAAGTGGAGAAAAGCCTTGAAGACATGGGCACAGGGAAAAAAAATTCTAAACAGAACAGCAATGGCTTGTGCTGTAAAATCAAGAATTGACAAATGGGATCTCATAAAATTGCAAAGCTTCTGTAAGGCAAAAGACATTGTCAACAAGACAAAAGTGTCACCAACAGATTGGGAAAGGATTTTTACCAATCCTAAATCTGATAGAGGACGAATATCCAATATACACAAAGAGCTTAGGAAGCTGGACCCGAGAAATTCAAATATTCCCATTAAAAAATGGTGTACAGAGGGCTGGTGAGATGGCTCAGCGGGTAAGAGCACCCGACTACTCTTCCAAAGGTGCAGAGTTCAAATCCCAGCAACCACATGGTGGCTCACAACCATCCTTAACAAGATCTGACTCCCTCTTCTGGAGTGTCGGAAG
>NC_034590.1:76588428-76591291 GCF_900095145.1 Mus pahari | reverse complement strand
TCTGAAGGGATATAAAATAAATCATTCTATCTTTTGTGCCCTAGAAACACTGCAATAGAAGCCTTTTTCCACATGCCCTTTCAGTACTCTCATGTAACTCACTAGATATGCTCAGCCTCAAACTCATGACTCTCTCTCCTTCTCTAGTAATGGAATTATAGGCATGTGTCACCATACATGATTCTAGTTGTCTTTATTTTGTTACTGGTTGATTTGTTCTTTGATAAGGTCATACATGTGTATCTGAATGACACTTACACAGCCACACAGCTGCACATGAGACTTCTCCATGCACATACTATACCAGCAGCATTTGTTTACAATCTGCTTTATACATACACATGCACATACAGACACACAGATACACAGACACACAGACGCACACACACAACATATCAGCATTCAATATACACTTACACAGGAAGCACATAGTCTTTTATATAGCATCTGGATAGCTGCTAACTCTTTCACCATATCAGAGTAAGTACTGACCAAGGCTGAGCCATGCAGCAACCATCAAGCCTGTTGTGTATGAGAAGCATATTTAAGCATTAAGTTAAAGTTTGATGTATCACAGTAGGGTTTTTACCTCTTCTGCACTAGGAGGACCCTCTTGGTTGTAATTGGACTCTCTTCTTCATAGTGTCATCAGGGGATTGGAACCAGCAGTGCTGATTTATTCTTAACTCCTACACACAAAGCAATGCTTAAGAGAAACAAGCATGTTCATGATGAGCTCCCCAAACCAATATTCTTAGTGTCCTTGCAACTCCCGCTGTATTTAGTATGCCACCCATAGTGGGAGATAGTGGGATGTGTACAAACCTAAGGAAGCAATGGAAAGCTGAAGGCTGAGAGCTGAGCAAGGAGAGAGCCAGGCAGAGCTGCCTTCCACACCAAAGGGAGAGCAATATTGGAAGGCATGGCCTTTGTGTCTTTGTGGTCCCTAGGGGACGAGCTTCGTGCCTGTAGGGGAAAGTTTATCTTCCAGTTTTCAGACTGGAATTTTGGAGAAGAATGGGAATAGAATTTTTGCCTGGGAGCCTAATAAGAAAAACTATGAGCGAGTAGGAGGGCCAATAAGACAGCCCATTTCTTCCACCCCAATCTCCAGTCAACCCTACAGAATTATGCGGACTAGACCTATTAGCAATTTCCCCCCTCTGACCTCAGTGCAGACATGGAGCAGAAGCAGTGTTGGAGGTGTCCTCCATGAAGGAGCCTAGGACCTAGCATGAGGGAGAGACTTAAAGGACAGCACTGGCTTCTGGGAAAAGTTTCTCAAAGCCCATACTGATCTTAGGAGTTTTAGCTTTATCCTAATTATGCCTTTCTGCTTTATTTCACTGAGTACAAGCTCCAAGTCTCCTAGGTCTTGCTTCTAAATATTTTCCTTTGAGGAACTATTTAAAGGTGAGTTCCTAAGGGTTGTGTCAACAGGGGATTCCCTGGAGCATTGAGAGTCCTTAGCATTATTACCTTTCTGTCCTTTACAGCAACACCCTGGGACACTTTGTGTTGTAATTAAAATCACAGGCTAAATATGCCAAACCACATGTTATCTGTATTTCTTTCATATCTTGTACAAATGTTGCTCAAAGTAGCAACATTTTAGAAAGCCACCCGACTTCTGGTTTTATTAATATAGTAATTGAACTCAAGATGAGCATGCCTTGGATCACCTGAGTTTTGGCTTTACAGTTGAGGAATGTAACTTGATTTCTGGGCTTGCACTTTCCATTCTGTTTTTCTGCAGTTTTCTAATATTAACATGGCAATGTGTTTTTCCAATGTGTAGGAATAATATTTTGTGCACTGTGTAAGGTTATCTTTGTGTTATTTAAATGCTAATTCCCCTTCCTTCATGTCTTGTGTCAATCAAGAGATAGCATTGTAATATCAGTTGGTCATCAATGGGAGGAGAGGCCCTTGGTCTTGTGAAGGTTCTATGCCACAGTATAGGGGACTGCTAGGGCCCGGAAGAGGGAGTGGGTGGGTTAGTGAGCAGGGGGAGGGGGAGGAATAGAGGGTTTTTGGAGGGGAAACCAGGAAAGGGGGTATAATTTGAAAAGAAAATAAAGAAAATATCTAATAAAAAAGAAAAACCCATATATCTAAAACAACAACAACAACAACAACAAAAGAGACAGCATTGTAATGCTCATGTCCAAAATCTCCTGTTTCAACTTTTCTTCCTATTTATTATCTGCCTTGTCAATAAATGCTGATCATGCAGTGGGTGGGTAGAAGAGAGAATGGCTCAGAAACTTCTACTAGCCAGGGGGAGGAGAGAGAGAGACAGGGAGGGAGATTCAGATCACCTTGGAGGAGTAGAGGGTCTGAGAAGACACCAGGAGAAAAAACATTTGAAGCCCAAAAGGCCAGATCAATAATAATGTAAAAATCATGGGATCATGGCTGGGAGATAGCCAGATTGCTTTAGAGAATTAATAGATCAGTAATTGCCCAGAAATTAAAGTACAGTTTGAAATAAATCTTGGTTTTTCCTGTGTGGTTACTGGGGACTAGCAAAGGTAAAGAAATATAGCCCACGGATTAATTTGCTACTTGCACTTACATTAAATGAACTCATGGGATGAGCCATCTCTCCAGCTCAGCAGTTAAGAGTACTGACTGCTCTTCTAGGGGTCCTGAGTTCAAGTCCCAGCAACCACATGGTGGCTCTCAACCATCCTGTAATGGGATCTGATGCCCTCTTCTGGTGAGTCTGAAGGGTTTACTAACATCAGTTAAAATAAATGCCTTGCTGGGCGTGGTGGCGCACGCCTTTAATCCCAGCACTTGGGAGGCAGAGGCAGGTGGATTTCTGAGTTTGAGGCCAGCCTGGTCTACAGAGTGAGTT
>NC_034590.1:76546818-76588422 GCF_900095145.1 Mus pahari | reverse complement strand
GAGGCCAGCCTGGTCTACAGAGTGAGTTCCAGGACAGCCAGGACCAAACAGAGAAACCCCATCTCAAAAGTCTGAAAACAGCTACAAAGTACAAAAAAAAAAAAAAAAAAAAAAAAAAAAAAAAAAAAAAAGCCTTCATAAGATCAGGCTGTTGACAAACATGTAGACCATTTTAGAGAGAAAAAAAAGAATTCGTTTTATACCAATGTTTTCTTTTATTAAACTTTTATAGTCCTATTCAACATAAAGACAAAGTTTTTTTGTTCATAGGGATAATTTATAATAGGACAATTAAAATTACATTTATTTAAGTGTGTGTATGTGTGTGTGTGTGTGTGTGTGTGTGTGTGTGTACGTTCATGTGCCATGGCATGTGGAGCCAGAGGACAACTTGGGGGAATCTACTATCCTGGTCTCAGGAACTGAACTTAGATTGTTAGGGTTTGTGGTACCTTTAGCTGCTGAGCTATCTCACTAGCCCCAAGTCTGAAAATTTTTAGATGAGACTTTAGGTTCTTTTTAAATTTTTTTCTTTCCTATGTTTATAAGTTTTTGAGAATTTCATACAGTGTATTTTGACCATATATATCCTTCATTCTCCAAGTCTTTGCAGACCCAGCTCCTCTTCCCCACCCACCCATTTTTTATGTCTCTTTTAAAAAAATAAACCTATTGAGTCTCATTTGTACTGCCTGTATACTCTTGGGGAACGTGGCCATTCACTGGAGCCTACTAAACTTACCAGGGGTTATTCTCATAAGTAAATAACAACATCATAAACATCAGCATTAGCAGCAGCAGCAGCAACAACAAGAACACAATAACAAAACTGACTGTTCTCCCAGCAGCTATTAATTGCCAATACCTCCTCAGTTTAAAATGTATTCAAGAGTTTCAGCCTAATTATTTTTGATATTCTAGTTGTGGATTCCTATTTTCCCAAATAAATTTAAGAGTAACTCTACTTAGTTATTGAAATAAATAAACTGAGTTGATATTTGTGCTGCACTAAATGTATTTTCTTCATACACAGCTGATATGTTATGTTTTTTTCTATTTTGTTTCTTTTTATGATTGAAGATTATTCCACTGTATTTTTATGTCACACTGTGAAGCTGTTGAATGTTTGTGTTATCATAGAGCCTGGGAAGAAATGCTGGAATAGAGACTGGACCACAAAGGTAGAGTGTATTTTTTTGGGAGTACTGAGGCCTGAGTATGGCGCCAATACTAATCTAGTGAAGGAGGACACTGAAGCCTTCATGTACTGTAACCTACTTCCTCTTGAGCATTGCAAACAAATAGACAAAAACAAAAGAATGAGCGTAATTAGAACATCTAACCAATAACTCCTTAACAAACAAGTCTTAACGTAAGAATACAAGAAAGATAAAAATCAAGGCAACATGAAAAAAGTATTAATTAAAAAGCAGTGGTTTCTGTATGCATTCTTCTGTAATGACACATCTGGGTAGTTTCCCGCTTCTGGCTATCACAAATAAGGCCACTATGAACATAGTGGAACACATGTCCCTGTGGCATGGTGGGGCATCTTTTGGGTATATTCCCAAGAGTGGTATTGTTGGGTCTTCAGGTAGATCTATTTCCAATTTTCTGAGGAACCTCCAGATTGATTTCCAGAGTGGTTGTACCAGTTTACAATCCTGTCAGCAGGAAAGATACAATTTGCCTGTGGCATTCCTTGGGCAGAATTCACACAGCAGGAGGAAAGAGTCAAATGTCAAAGAGATCTGAGGAAAACTTCACCAACCAAAGAGATCATGGGAAGACAGATTATGATAGTTCAAAAACAAGGTAGAGGAATTGGAATATTCAGAACATGAAAACCCAAATAAATATGTATGAAAAATTGAGATATGTGGGATGGTAAGAAAATAACAAATCCATGAATCACAGATATAGAAGAACAAGGAGGAGGAGAAGGAGAATTTTAAGCTTAAGTCATAGAAAATATTTTCAATAAAATCATAACTGAGAACAGGAAAAGAGATAGTTATCCAGATACAGGAGGCATTTATATCACCAAGCACACCACACCAGACCAGAAAAAACATTCCTAATCATATAATAGGTAACTGACCAAATATGTAAAATAAATATACTGAAAGCTGCCATAATTGAAGGAGAGTGAAAAATTCTCTATGATAAAAACAGGATGAAGGAATCCTTCAGACTAAGACAAAGATTGAGGCACCCATGAGTCTACACTAGTTAAACAAATGAGGAATAGGGAAATACCACATACTACAAATTAAATAATAGGAAATTAATAACACACTTCAATAATCATTTTAAATGCCAATGATTTTAATTACTTGATCAAATGACATGGCCTAGACTGGCATGGTGGTGCATGCCTTTAATCCCAGCACTTCGTAGGGAGAGACAAGTTGATTCTTTTTGATCCATATATTAAGTTCCAGGTCAGACAGGGCTACTCCACAGGACCTGGCCATAAAAATAAATACGTGAAAGGACACAAAGTAGAAGATTAGATTAAAAACAGGAACCTACAATGTTAGATACAGTCTTAGGGTGAAAGATGGTAAAAGGTCGTCCAAACAAATGGCACTAGAGACAAGCAGTGTTTGTTATTGTTATACCCAACAAACTAAAGCTCCAATTAAAACTGGAGATACAATAAAGGTCATTTCATAGCAATTAAGGGAACAAATCATCACTTGAACATTAGAATATTAAGTATATATGCACATAATACAGGTGACACATAATTTGTAAAACAAACACCACAAGTTGTAAAGATATATTAATCTAGAACAGAGTAATAGTGGATAATTTTAATATCCCATTATAACCAATGGACAGGTCATTTTGAGCTAAAAAAAAAAAAAGAGTTAAATGACATCATAGAAAAAATGCCCCCAACAGAAAGCTGCAAAGCACACCATCCAAACACTGTAGGATAAGCACTGTTCTCTTCATCTCATGAAACTTTCTCCTAAATAGGTCATGTATATGAGTTCGAGGCTAGCCCTGTCTACAGAGCAAGTTCAAGAAGAGTCAGGACTACACAGAGAAACTGTGTCTCAGAAAAAAATAACAGGAATAGGTCATATAGAGTGACACAAAGCAAATATTAATTAATGTAGGAAATTTTAAAGAGTTTATTGTTCTTTTCTGGTTATAGTGAACTAAAACCAGAAATTACCAGCAAGAGAAACTACTGAACAGCATGCTCATAGAGATTAAATGACAAATGGGTCATTGAAGAAATGAAGAAGGACTTCAACGAATTCCCAGAGTTGTACAAAAAAAAAATCACGAGGTTAAGTTATAGTAGTCTTAGAGGAAAATTCATAAATAAAAGCAACTATACTAAAATAACCAGAGATATCTCAAATAAATGACTTACTTATACACACTATGGACTTGGAAGAACAATATAAACCAACCAAATTTCAGTAGACAGAAATAATTACAATCAGGGTGGTAAATCAGATTTTGGGTTCAGACTCCATGTAAGGCTGAACTCTCTAGCACCAGTTTTCAGATTACTCCCCAACAAACTTGAGTGTAGCACCATTCTCAGGTTACTCTCCAACAAACCTGCACCTACAGGTTACAAGCCTGCCCCTGGCACTTCACTTCCTAACAACTTTAAAGGACAATATAATTTCATATTAGACCCCCAATCAGATGTGTGACAGGCTAGGACCCCCCACCCCTGAATGCTTGGCATTTCCTGTAAAATCTTGCCCTGCTGAGAGGTTGAGATTCACTGTCCAGTCCTGCTGCATCAGAGATGGTGCTGTGGCCCAAGCTAGCTTGAATTAAGAGACAGTAGTGCAATCAGAGTAGGCAGCTCTGTGGTGGTCTTTGTGGTTTGTGAATGCTTAATGGGCACAAGGGCTGAGGGAAAAAAAGAGAGGGACAATTATAAAAACAATACAAATATCCAATTAGCAAAGAGTTTATCCTCTGCAAAGATAAAGAGCATTAACAAACTTTAGCTACACTAATCACAAGACAGTGAGAAACAAATTAAGAGACACAAATTGAGACATCATAGAAAACATAAATGGAGTAGAGAAAATCATTAGGATATATCTAAGAAAGTATATTTCACTAAGTTGCAATATACCAAAGAAATGGATGAATTTCTAGATGCATATGACCTAAAAATTGAATCAAGATATAATAATTTAAATAACTTCCTAATAAGTGGTGAGATGGAAGGAATAAATAATAATAATAATAATAATAATAATAATAATAATAATAGTAAACAATTCTAGCTAAAAATTGCCCAGTCCTAGATGGGTTTACTGCTAAATTCTAACCTTCAAGAATTAACACCAGTACTTTTCAAGCTAACTTAAAGTAGGATGGATGGGGGCTTTCTGCTAAATTTTCTTTACAAAGCTAGTATTGTCTTCACACTACAACTGGAAAATGGCACAGCCCAAAAGGAAAAGTATAGTCCAATCTCCTTGGTGAACACAGATGCAAAACTTCCCAACAAAATATTTACAAAGCAAATTCAAGAACACACCCAAAAGATCATTGTTTATAATCAACTTGGTTTCATTCTAGACATACAGAGATGTTTAAACATACACAATCCATAGATATGGATATATATGATATATGTCACATCAGATAAATGAATTCAAGAACACCTGTTAATCTCCATAACTGCAGAAAAGTCTTTAGATAAAATCTAATATCCCTTCATGATAAAATCCCAGAGGGGAGTAGCCATGGAAGGAATTTGTTTCAGTTTGTACTGTCTTTACTAACACCAACCATAGTATCAAACTGTTCCTTGTCATTTGATTTGTGTTAGATTTTCAGTCCCCCATCTGCACAACTTAGGATTCTGCAAGTGTGTAGCAAATTTCCAGAATAACGTCAAACATGTGATATCACCGAGATTCAAACACTAATCTCTTAGCCCTGATTTTTAATTATTATGCTCTTACCACATACAGACATAAAGCTACGCATGCTCATCTAGGACATACTATCTTCATAGTTTGCTGATAAACCTTCTCTAACTGATACCGGGAGTATATGGTAGAATATGCAGTGTTTCTCCAGAGAAGCCATGTAAGACCCAGTGATAGGGCTTGTTAGCAAGATGGGAGTCATAACTATGTGTTATCTTTCCATCCTCTTTACAGCCATTTGGGAGAAAACACAGCCCAGGATCCAGTCACACTAATGAGAAAGAATTCTCCTGAGTACTCTAAACTGCCCCAGAGACAGCTCATAACACCTCCACTACTTACTCCATTCACCACATTTAAAAGGAGCTACTATAGGACATTACATACAGCAGGAGGGTGTGAGATAAGTGAGGATCCTCATTCCCGCCCTGTCTTGCTCTTAATTTACAACATTGACTGAGCTCTCTGCCTTTATGACAAGATGCCTACTCCCTGCTTGGTCAATGCTATAGGCAATGCCATTCTAGGGTTTTCTCTGTCAAGAGGGAAATGTGCTCAATAGTTCTGAAATGTTAATTTAATCTTTATTTTTTTCTTCTAAAAGAGAAAAAAATTGGCAAGATTGGCAAAGAGAAGGTCTGACATGAACTAAGGAAATGGGTCAGGTTGCGTATAGATTGTATTTATCTATATTTTATTTGTAGGATTTACTTATCTTCTGGCATAGATCTAGCCAAGTTTTTCTACAATAGCTATCTATTCTATCAAATAATGGCTACAGTATTATGTTCCCAGTGAAGAAGAAACTTGTTTTTCATGTTATGAAGTTGTAAGCAGACCTTCCACAGAATCAGGTTTGGTTCTCTCTCTCTCTCTCTCTCTCTCTCTCTCTCTCTCTCTCTCTCTCTCTCTGTGGTGTTTTCACTGAAGGGGTGTTTATCTCTAAAGGAATGAACATTTAAACAAAAACTCTATAGAAAAAGCTAAATGAAATGTTAGAAAGCTTAGCAGTGACAATAATATTTTAGCAGATACTATCTGACCCTAAGGCAACATTTTTACCTTCACATTTGTATGGGAGTTTTTTTTTTTATGGCAATAATGGATGTGTGAGTATTACCTTGTAATATCACCTCAGAGTAAGTGATAGTCCCACCATGTGCAAAGTCATAGTCACATTTGTGTCACACTAACAGTCATCTCAGTCTCTGAATATTTTGGCTCAGGTTAAATCAGTCCAAGACATTGTATATTCTTATTGTATTACAATTGATCATATTTGCTGTGATCCATGTATTTGCTGTGATCCATGTACTTGATCAGCTATAGGCACACAGAAACACAACTGTTTAAAAATATAATTTGTTCAGACCTACTGTGGAGGCAATTAGATAATGCTGCAGGCATATTTGTGCGTCTGAGAGTAGGTGTTTGTGAATGTGTGTGTGTGTGTGTGTGTGTATATATATGCTATTGTGATTCGGGGGTTTAGAATGGAGGATGGGTAAAAATAGTGTGGGAAATATCTTAGGAGTAAATAGCTGAGGGTAAATGTGATATGGTCATAAGGTGGGCTTTCGTCCTTTGGTACATATAAGAGTAACAATGGTTATTCTTCATTGTTAACTTGGCTGGTTTTAAAAATCACCATAGAAACACACCTCTATGTGTATCTGTGAGAGAATTTTCAGAAAGGTTTAACTGAGAAGAGAAGGCCCACCTTGAATGTGGGCATGCTATTTGTGGCTTGGGGTCCAGGACTAGCTAAGTGCCAGCATTTATCTCTCTGCTTTCTGTTTATGGATTTAATATAACTCATAACCTTACATTTTTGCTCCCACAACCTCCCCACCATAATGGATTGAATCCTCAAATTGTGTGTCAAAACAGGCCATCTCTTGTGTATGTTGTCATGGTGACAAGTAACTAATAAATAACTGCATGGGGCATATCCCAGTACAAATGGTTGTGAGCCACCAGGTAGTTGCTGGGAACTGAAGTTAGGACCTCTGGAAGAGTAGTCAATGCTCCTAATCACTGAGCCATCCACTGAGATGTCTCTCCAGCCCCTCAACTTTAGTCTTTTTTTTTTTTCCAATTTTTAATTAGGTATTTATTTCATGTTGAAACATTGTGCCACTTAGACTCACAGCTTCATCCAGATGCTAATAGCCTGTTAGCCGATTATGTGGGATGTGTTTTTGCTTTTTTCATGTTTTAGATAGAAATGAATGCAACATTCCTCAAGTTGGACTAAAATGTGTTCTTCAATCTGGATGTGAAATAGTGTATCTCCATCTCATCCCCTGATAACAGAATTTGGCATCTTCTGAACACAGGAATGAACTCAAACTGGCATTAAAGTACCTGGCTTTTCTAGCAGTGAAAGTCAGAAATATTTTTATATTACATTGGAATTGTTGAAGATATTTCTAAGTATTTAAAGTCATAATTACTTTGAATAAAGTTGTTCTAGACCCACCATTATATATAACAATTAATGTCCTGGTAAAAACACATATTTGTTATCATGCTAATCAAGCCCATATGTTGTTATTTGCATATATTTTCTAAAATTATCCAGGTAACTATTTTAATATGATTAGTTTCATTAGTAGCTACATTTACTTTGTTATGTACAGAGTACATATACAAAATAAATATACATTTATATGGGTGCATTGTAGAATACTATTTTGAGACTCCTTTGCTAGATAGATAAAAGTGTGATAGCTCAACACCTTCATAGGAACTTAAACGTTATGCTTTAAATTTCTTTATTTTTGGAGAACACTATTATTATTTTTATTTAAAAAGCACAATAATTTAAAAAAAATTATTCAATTTCCCTAAAGGTATTTGCAAGCCTTCTAATAACCATTTAAGTATATGATCAAAATATTTTGATTTACTTAATTCATAATCATGGACTGAACCACACACTATTCCATGTCTTCTAAAGGACACAGTAAAAGAGATATCATTTTTTTAAAGAACGGGTTTATAGTTTTTGGGAGGAGTAGCCAATAGGTAATGGGAGGAAGTGAAAAATGATGACCATTTCACTGCTGGGAGTTACTGTTTCAGGGTACCAGGAAACCAGCTAAGGTGATGGCTTAAATGGAAGTCTCGTTGTGGTGATACTGTGTCCACTGTCTTTGAGTTCATTTACAGCTGTTGCTGGTAGATCTACAGCTGGTGCTGTGGACAAGATTGCCAAAGACTATCCATCAGTCTTATCCTTTGAGGTGTTGAACTCCTTCAAGACAGGTGATTTTCTCTTATTTAAGAAATAAGTTTAATAAAGCATATTGGTTCTTTATAAAACTTTAATTAAACCTTTGTGATTGTCCTTTCAGAGAAGAGAAAACGACAAAATTATCTTTTAAGAATTCAACACAATCATAAGATGGATGGAATGTGGTGAGAACAGCATAAGCCACGAGGAGTCCACTGATAATACACCAGAACCTCACATTATACCTTTACAGATTAATGCATAAGGCACGAGGATTCCACAGATAATACACTGGGACCCTCACATTATAGTTTTATAGATTAATGCAATCTGATTCATCATTGTGTTATTAGAAGCCTGATGCCCAGAATAAAAACATACAATTCTTTTCATCTACTTCTAACTTGCCAGATGACACCAACTACAAATGTTCTATTTCATAAAGCACTGTCGTCTAGGCACTGTAAATGCCCCAAGTCTCGTAGCATAATCATCTCTGAAGAACCAATAAAAGGAAGTTTTGAAATGTTTCCCAGTGATTGGGGGTATCTTTAAGCTTTCCAAACTTCGAATAAGATAATTTTGTATTACACACATCCGTGTTCATAGACACTTCCTGATGAAAAAGCAGATGAACTATGAGACAGGCAAATCAGACACAGGTGACAGAATTTATTCTTCTGGGACTCTCTGATGACCCCCACACTCAGAAGCTGCTATTCATCTTATTTCTGGGCATCTATATCGTCACTGTACTTGGAAACCTACTTCTCATGTTCCTTGTTCGGGCTGACTCTCGGCTTCACACACCCATGTATTTTTTTCTGTGTAACTTGTCTCTGGCTGACCTCTGCTTTTCTACCAACATTGTTCCACAGGCTCTCATCCATCTCCTTTCAAGGAAAAAGACCATTTCATTCAGACGATGTGCAGCCCAGCTTCTGCTCTTTCTCATCTTTGGGTGTACACAATGTGCCCTTTTGGCCGTAATGTCCTATGATCGGTACGTGGCTATCTGTAACCCTTTACATTACTCTAGCATCATGACATGGAGGGTGTGTATCCAGCTGGGTACAGTGTCATGGACTAGTGGCATTTTCGTGTCCGTGGTGGACACCACTTTCACACTAAGACTTCCCTATCGAGGCAGCAACAGTATTGCTCACTTCTTTTGTGAGGCCCCTGCACTTTTGACCCTGGCATCTACAGACACTCAAACTTCAGAGATGGTTATTTTCCTCATGGGCGTTGTGATTCTCCTTATACCTGTCTCCTTAATTCTGGTGTCCTATAGCCATATCATAGTAACTGTTGTCAAGATGAAATCAGCTGCAGGGAGGTTCAAGGCATTTTCTACCTGTGGCTCCCACCTCATGGTTGTCATCCTCTTTTATGGATCAGCGATTATCACCTACATGACCCCAAAGTCTTCCAAAGAACAGGAGAAACTGGTATCTGTTTTCTATGCAATGGTGACACCTATGCTTAATCCCCTCATCTACAGCCTTAGGAACAAAGATGTAAAGGGGGCCCTGTGGAAAGTAGCTATGAAGAACTCAAGCAGGCTTAGAATCACCCACTGACTCAGATACTCTTGACTTCCCACATATAACACATGCTAGATAGTCTTCTGTATGAATGTAAGCTATGGTAGACTGTTCATCATTGGGCTTTGTCCATTGACATACACTTTCACCTTTATCCCATACTTCCTCTCTTGAAGGAAACGGGTTATAATATATGAAGAATAGGAAGGAAGATATACTTCCTTCTTATTTATCTTTTGACAGTGAGGAGATTCTGAGCTTCTGCTTTCATTCTTTGTGGATATACAGTGCTCCCTCTTGACAGTGACACTGTTTGATTGATATGTAGAAATATTTAAACCTCTGCATTACCCAAACATCATGACCCAGAGGCCTGTTCTAAGAAGGTCTTTTTAATGACCCGTCTAAGGTCTTAGAATCTTCTAAGGCAAAAATATATTTTTTAACTATGACATACGTTGTTGTCTATCTCAGATCCAAAATATGTTTTCTTTTGTTATTTCTGTATTTCTTTTCATTATCAAATAAAAATTTGTCAATATTACATAATACCTCAGTGTGATCTAGATACTATTTGTGTGTACACGCATGTGTCTGAGGTGGGTAGTGAAGAGGACCAGAACAGTGAGGAGGAATAAATGAGGCTCTCTGGACAATTCACACTCTATTTAGACTCATAAAGATCATACTTATCAGGATAAGCCCCCCGCCCCTAAATATGAATACTGAGTTTTGAAACCAACAAGAAATAATTACACATCTCAGCATTGTAATCAACTCCATGCCTGAAGGACTAAAATGAAGGAACTAGAACCAGGAATGGTAGCTGTACGCAAAGACCACCAGGCAAGAGCTATGGAATAAATTGTGTGTGTGTGTGTGTGTGTGTGTGTGTGTGTGTGTGTGTGTGTACAAGCCATGAGAAAATGATTAAAGGCAATTCTTCATCTACTTTCTGCTCCTTTGATATTCTAGTCCAGGTGGAACCTGGTGAATTAAGGATCCTATCTGCACAACCCATAAATACAGCAGATCTTTAGTCAAATAGCAAGGTGAGCAGGTAGAAATGCATCTGAAAGAGCTAAGAGAAGAAGTTCACCCTTTCACTCTCATCATGCTTTTGTTCATTATCCAGTGATTAATTCATGTTTGTAATATGGAGAACATCAGATCCCAGCAAAGGCTATATTATAGTATGACACTAAGTACACAACACATCTGCTTGATACCTAAAAGAATAGCATTGGCCAGAGTTATTTACTCAGGGGAATGAGGAGGAGAAAGAATTTTAAAAGACCCAATTAATTAAGAAATAAATAGACATTCATTTCCTAGTCTAGTCATGGAACTTAAATTTGTAATTGTAATGTTTCTTTTATTACTCCCTTGTGGAATTGTTTCTGTTTTAGTCTCTACATGTGGTAATTTGGCAGTGGTGACTAAAATTTCTTTCCTGAGCATAAATACACATATTCTAATTTTTTTAAACTATCCTTTTGCTTAGTGTTGTTTAGGGAAGTATTAATCCCTGTGAAGTTTCTTGATTTCAAATCCAGTCTTTTCTGCCTTCAATGTATTTCAGCAGCCCTATTTGTTCTTAGAAATAGAAACTAAAAATAAAGTAGCATTGTAATTTTACTTCAGTTTTCTATGGTTCTCTCCATTTTTTAAAAAAATATAGGCACTTACTGCTATGGATTTACTCTCTAGAACTGCTTCATTGCATCATATAAGTTTGTGTATGTTGTATATTTATTTTTATTCAATTCTAGAAAGTCTTTAATTTCTTTCTTAATTTGTCTTGACCCATTTTTCATTCAGTAGTGAGTTGTTCAGTTTCCATGAGTTTGTTAGCTATCTGTTATTTCTGATATACAGCTTTAATCCATCGCTGAGATGTGCTTTATGTCTGTGTATGGGGTCAGTTTTGGAGAAAGTTCCATGAGCTGATGAGAAGAAGGTATATTCTTTTGTGTTTGGGTGAAATGTTCTGAAATATGTGTTAGGTCCATTTGGTTTATCAGGTCAGTTAGCCCAGCATTTTTTTTTTTTTTTTTGTCTGGATGACGTGTCTATTGACAAGGGTGGGGTACTGAACTCTCTCACTCTGACTGTGTAAAGGTTAATGTCATTTAAATTGTAGTAGTGCTTCTTCTACAAACTATCTGCCTTTTTTTCTTTTACAAACTTAAATGCCTGTATTTAGTGACTAGATATTAAGAATTTCAATGTCCTCTTGGTGAAATTTTCCATTTATGAATATATAATGTACTTCCATATTTTTATGACTACTCTTTTGACTTAAAGTCTATTTTGTCAGTCATTAAAATGACTACACTAGCTTGCATGTTAGGTTCATTTGCTTGAAATATATTTTTCCATCCTATTACTCTAAGATAAATGTGTTCTCTTATGTTAAGGAGTGTTTCTTGGATGGAGCAAAACGTCCTGTTTTTTAATTCATTCTGTTAGACTGTCTTTTTATTGGAGAATTGAGACCATTGTTATTGAGAGATATCAATGAGCAGTGTTTCTTGATCTCTATTATTTGGGGGTGTGGTTAACCACTTCTGCGGTTAGCTTGAAGTTTTCCTTCTAGTGTCTTTTGTAGGTCTGGATAGATATTGTTTAAATTTGTTTTTTCATCATGGAATATCTTATTTTCTTTATATATTTGATTGAAACTTTTGCATGTTATAATAGTCTGGGCTGGCATCTTTGGCCTCATAGAGTCTGTAGAACATGCACCTAGGCCCTTCCTGCTTTTAGGATCTCTATTATGAAGTCAGATGTTACTCTAGAGGCTCTGCTTTTATGTTACATGCTCTTTTTCTCTTGAAGTTTTTGATATTTATCCTGTATGCTTCTTGTACCTTGATGGGCATCTCCTTCTTTAGGTTAGGGAAATGTTCTTCTATAATTTTGTTGAAAATATTTTTGTATTTCTGACCTGGGTTTACTTTCCTTCCTCTATTCCTATTATTCTTAGATTTGGTCTCTTCACATTGTGCCATATTTCATGGAAGTTTTCAGGCAGGATTTTTTTTTTTCAGATTTAACATTTTCTTTAGCTGAAATATTCATTTCTTCTGTTGAATCATCAATGTCTGAGATTCTTGTTCATTTCTTGTATTCTGTTGGTAAGGCTTGCCTCTAAGTTTCCTGTTTGAGTTCCTAAAATTTTCATTTATTGTTTTCTTTCATTTTGGGTTGTCTTTATTGATCCTACTTTCCCTCTAAGGTCTTGAACAGTTTTATTTATTTCCTTCTACTATTTGTGTTTTCATTAGATTTTTTTAAAAAGGGATTTATTTATTTCCTATTTTAGGACCTCTATCATGGGTATTTTAATGTCTCTGTCTTGTGTGTCAGCTTTGTTGCACTTCTCAGAACCTACTTAGGGTTACTGGGTTCTAGTGGAGAAATATTGTCCTGGATGTTACTGACTGTGTTTTTATTCATTTAGACATCTGGGATTGGGAAGATTGTGTTTTTAGGTGCTGATATGGTCTTGTCTTTCTTGGGTATGTGTTTTGTCCTTAGTTTCTGTTGCCTTCTCTGGTCTTAGGTGGGTATGGTGGCTGTGTGTAACCTGGTTGGGAATTATGAGATACTGATAGTGTAATTCCTGAAATTAATCTGTAAACCTTACCAGCCCGAGGACCAGGTAAATTTATGGAATGCTGGGGGTTGTAGTTCTAAGGTCCACCTACCCAAAGACCAGATAACTTCCTGGGATACTGGGCAGAAAAGGGAAGAAAGATAGGAGGAGGAGATCTGTGTGATCCACTGGAGAAAGGGGGAAGGAGGTTTGCACAAGGTTCTGCTGCCAAGCTGGGGATGAGACTTGGGGATTCGGTTTGGAGGAAAGGAGTAGGAGGTAAAGATCTACTGTTAGTCTACT
The DNA here is from genome assembly GCF_900095145.1 of Mus pahari. Classification (NCBI taxonomy): domain Eukaryota; kingdom Metazoa; phylum Chordata; class Mammalia; order Rodentia; family Muridae; genus Mus; species Mus pahari. The sequence goes on along the minus strand of NC_034590.1, from coordinate 76,574,802 downwards.
TGCTTTCCTGGCTGGAGTGACCACCAGGGTTCCAGGGATTGCTTGCTGGAACCAGGTGCTGAGATACTGGGATGAGTTGGGGAAAGGTGATATACTGGAGATGAGGGTAGAGCAAAGCAGAGACTGTGGAGAAGGTCTGCTGCACAACTGGCAATGAGACTGTGGGGATGTATTGGAAAGAGAGGAAGAATAGGTGAAGATCTAGAGTTAGTCTACCTGATTCTCTGCCCATATTAAAGTTTTAATAGTAGTTACAAGGAATGAATTTTGCTATATTAATACTACTTTTTAATGTATAATTTCTAAGTATTTGACAAGGTACATGTTATTATGTTCATGTTCATTCCCTAATGTTCAACATCTAAAAAAGATTTAGTATATGAGCCCCTGTGCCTGTTTGCACAAGCTGACCTATGTGCCTATGTGAATTTTTATGTATGGCATATGTATAGAAGGCCATGGAGCTCAGAAGACGGTGTCACATCCCTTGGAACTGGAATTACAGGAGTTTTAGGCTACATTGTAGGTGCTGAGAATGGAGCCTGGGTCCTGTGCAAGAACATCAAGCACCTTTGCCTGCTGAGCCATCTCTCTAGCCAACCAATTCTTAATTGGTCAAGTTCTGACAGACAGAACTTTAGAACATGGTTCTTTAAGGCAGTGCATGTAAGGGCTTTGTAACAGGGCCATTCCATTCAATATTTTCCAGATGTTTCCCAATCCTATTTTCTTCAGAGAATTTATCCTGTTGATAAGACTTAGACCAGATCCCAAATGCAAAGATATACAGGAAGGCCATGCAATTGAAAAGAGTTCACAGGAATATTTTCCACACTTGGTGGCCATCCTTGGTCACAGTGACCCTTCTTGGGCCACAGCTCCAACATTTTGATGCCTTTCACACAGTCCTAAATTTGTAGCCAGCCCAACCTTTTACTTTTGTGATTTGACTTTAGAACACAATTTAATCCTCTGCTACAGTGTAATTCACTATTAATGAACTGCATTATCTTTAAGCTTGTCATTAAGGCCAGAATTAATCACCAAGTACCATATTAAATAAGGGTTGGCCTGAACATTAGTACAGTTTAATCCATATTGTACCCTCTACACAAAGGTGTTTTATATAATCAATATAGAGCTAAAAATTATTACCAATATGTGTATATTTTATCTGTGAATAGCATTGGATTTGATATATCTGTTGTTAAATTTTATGCACTGTAGAAAGCATGTGTGTGTGTGTGTGTGTGTGTGTATGTATGTATGTATGTATGTTATTGGCAGTTAATATATATTCTACAATAATGTGTTTTCCAGCTGTTTTTTTTAATTAGAGGGCTCTTGTTATCATGGTACTGAAGGGCACTTTGTGCAGGAAACAGATGGTTGCAATTCCTCATGGCAGAAAAAGGTAGCATAGATCATAAAATCAGTGAGGAGGAAAAGCCTTTTCAGTAAATGCTATTTACCCTGTCATGGTCATTGAATCGTTAGGAATGTGTTCACACACATGCATGCTGCCAGGATGCGAAGACTGCAGCTGAAAGTTCAGAGTTGCATGTGTTCACAGAGACAGATCCTGAAGAGAGGCTGATCTGTTGATCAAATGTAGTCTTGAAATACCAAACGAGTTCATCCAATCACAAGAAGAGCAGAAAAAAGTTGAGAAAACAAAATAACATTTGGATTTTCTATAGTAGGTCCCCCAAATTCTCTTCATATCTTTAGCTAGAGAGCCTGTGCACCCTTCCTATCAAGGATTGCTCAATTTACCAGTGGATAATTTTTGATTATTTGTGCAGAGCATATGGTAATGTAATTTAAATGTGGAATATTCTTTCTATAGATGAGACACATTGTACTTTTGGAAGCAGAGGCAGAGCTCTTTAACTGTCAACCATAATAAACCCTGGAGGTTGAAGTGTCTTTCCTTGCCCCTCTTTCTCACTAGGATACAAATTGCATTAGGCAAGAACTTTGTTTTGTTCTAGACTTTGTATTTAGGGCCTAGATTGGTTCTGATGTGGTATTCAGAATCAAATTTTGGACACAAGTAAAAAAATCAATTGAAAATAAGGAGTGAAAGAGTGTAAAACATTTGTTTTATTAGTATAATTACTTTAACTAACTGATAAAATGCCCTTGAAATATGTATAGTGTGTTTGGGTAAATCAAGGGAAGTAAAACAGATTCTAAATGAACTGGGTAAAGAATTTCAGGATTAAAATAAAAATATATGGTGAGTTGTAGGAAACTGTCAACATTTAGTAGATTCTAGCTGAAGTACCGAGGAATAGCCTAGAGAACCTAGTACCCCAGTCTCAGAGTCAGCCTGAAGTATTTCCTTCAGCATCCTTGTTCTTTCATCCTCAAATGGATCCTAGTGGAAAGTCCAAAGTTTCAGAAGGTGAATAGAGTCCCCTGAAAGAGAAGCCACTTGGAGAATTCATTTTTCTTTGTTTTGTCCTCACACCATGCTCTTATCAATATGTCTAAATCATAGTTTCTGCGGGCCCAGAGTTCTGTGAATGATTCGCCTCAATGCAGCCTTCACCTCATTATTCCTTAAGCTGTAGATGATGGGGTTCAACATGGGAGTGACAACTGTGTAGGAGAGTGACAACATTTTCTTGTTCTCAGGGGAGGTCTTTGAGCGTGGCCGGAAGTATGTGAGGATGGCAGTGCTGTAGAAGAGGGAGACAACGAGGAGGTGGGAGGAGCAAGTGGAAAAGGCTTTGCGTTTCCCTTCAGCTGAAGGCATCCTAAAAATAGTGGAGAGGATGCGGACATAGGAACTCAGAATCAACAAGAAAGGAAAGAGGATGAATAGGACAGTGGCTGTTAAAGCCTCCAGTTCAAATAGGGATGTATCAGCACAGACCAGGGCTATGACAGGGGGACTGTCACAGAAGAAGTGGTTCACCCTGTTGGGGCCACAAAAAGGGAAACTGAAAATCCATGTGGTTTGTACGGTGGCTACTGGGAACCCGGAGAACCAAGAGGCAGCTGCTAGCTGGGTACAGGATCTTCGGTTCATGATTATTGGGTAATGCAAGGGATCACAGATTGCCATGTAGCGGTCATATGCCATTGTGGCCAGGAGGCAACACTCAGCAGCTCCAAAGAAAAAGAAGAAATACATCTGAGTAGCACAGCCAAGGAAGGAGATGGTTTTGTCCTGGAGTATCAGAGTACTCAACATCTTGGGCACAATGACCAAGTTGAAGCCTATTTCCAGGAAGGATAAGTTTCTGAGGAAGAAGTACATAGGACTTTGCAGAGCAGAGTCAGCTGTAGTAACCACGATGATGAGGACATTGCCCATGAGTGTGACTAGGTAAATGATCAAAAACAGGAGAAATAGTAGAGCCTGTACTTCATAGGACAAGCTTGAGAAGCTCATAAGGATAAATTCCCTGACAGTTGTCCAGTTTCCCCAGGTCATTCTTTTGCATGATTTCATTGGGCATTCACGATTCAGGAAGATGGAAAAAGCTTTCACATGCTATGTAATAAGCTTATATTGTACTCTAAATAGGGAACTTCATGTGGTTCTATTTTCTACATTTTTTATGACTACTTGATATCAAACATTCATTCTCTCCAAAATGCATGAAATAATTTTGAGTATTGAGTTCACAACTGTTTCAAAAACAATCCTGCTTTTACCCCTCCAATAAAACTGAGAAGCATTATATGTATTTGTACACGTAAAAACTTTTCTCTGTTCTGTGGAGAGCACATGAAAACACAGCTCCACTTACCTTCCTGCCCTAGCACATTTCAATAGTCAGTAGAGTTAAGAAAGACAGGTAAAGTGTTTTTGAAGAGAGAGGTTATGATGTACAATGGAAAATGATGAAGTTTGACTTGGTACATTTTGTATAGCAAAGTGGCGAAAAAAAAAACAGATATGACAATTATATGGAAATGATTCCTGAGTAGTAGTCCTAAATCAGTTCCAATATCCAGACCCTTAATATTGAGGAAGATTTAATATTATCATAGGAGGCTCCATTTATATACTCATCAGGACTTACAACACAGAGGTGAATATATATGCATCTCAGGAAGGAAGAACTCTCAAGGTTAGTGTACATGATCAAAGAAAACATAGTTGAGATGACATTAGATTCATGGAAGGATCTTGATGTGTTATGTAAGCCTTTACATTATCACCTCTTGGTTAACTTGTGCTTGGCTTTTGAGGTATTTGATGGTCATATATTACATGTTAATAAAGTCCACCACAAACATCCAGATGTCAGTATGAAGAAAGACTTTCCAAGAGAAAGAAATAGAAGATTTCATTAATAACAAAGTTCAAAATTGAAAGCCCAGATTTTGATGATGAGAATCTTAGATAAAGGAACAAAATTAAAATGTGTATCATGCTGTCATATGCATTATATATACTCAGTAAAAGTTAGCCATTATAATTATAACAATTGAGGGCATCTTTGCTTTTTAAAAAGCAAATCTACCCGACCTATTGCCTAAACTCTTTTTAGACCCTACTTTTCAAGTTTCTAAGACAAAAGAATAATAATTATTCAATAAATACCAATTATGTTCTGTGTGATAGTCATAAAAAGTCATAATCGATGATGAGTGATAATCTCTGCTCTCATAGAAATAGCTTTCTCCATAATTAGACATATCACTAGCAAATTGTACTGGCAGAATGTGTGCTGTGTGGATGGTGAGTAGGAGCAATACTGCACAATAACGTTGTCAGGAAGCAAGGTGTTTGGGTGTAGAGAGTGTTAGAAATGCCTCCTTGAGAAGAAGAAACTCAAGTCCCATGCAGGTTGAAGAGTCCAGCATTGAAAGGTCAGAAGGAAAGGGAAATACAAAAGAGGGATACTTAATGTTTTTGCTGATTGATATTTATTTAAAAATCCTCAAGCTTGGTTTCTCTAATGTAGGCCTCTGTGTCTATATCTATTTCCTGTGCCTTTTCATAGGCCCTTTTTCTCTGTTTATCTGCTTTTTCCTATTCTGGCATGTTAATATTTTGCTTTGTCATATTATATTATATTATATTCCCTTATAAGTTTGCTTGTTTTCTAATGAAAGATAGAAAGGGTGGTGGTAGTGGGTGGATCCATATGGGAGAGAAGGTGAAGGAGATTTTTTGTTGGTAGAAGGAGAATAAATAATAATTAGTATAAATCATGTGAGAAAAATATGATTTCAATAAGAAAAGAATAACAACATCATAAAGAAACCCTCTTTGATTTTTGTTTACATAGTAACAGATCATTTATAGAGTACTAGCTATAGTTTTTTATAGTTATAAATCTTCATTAAAGATTTATCAAATATTCTGGTAAAACATTGTTGAATAATTTAAAAACAATCTAGTGAAGTCTAGCCATGACCAGTGCCAGTTTGAACTGTTGTAAGCACATTTTTCTAAGGACACATAGCCATACAACTCCAGTTAGATACTAGAAAACAAGCGAAAAGAAAGAAAATGATTATCAAAAAGAATACTTAGAAAAGTTGAGGCTCTTCACACCTGACTGGTGATAGTTCTCTGACTTTCAAGAAGAGGTAGATTTCTCTTAAAGTACTTCCAGAGAATGACAATGCTTAAGTTAAATGAGGATTTGGATGGAATGAAAGACAAGTTCTTAGCGCTATCATTATACAGCTTTGCTTGTCTACTGTTTTCTAAAATGGCTCGGGGTTGCAAGAGACACCCCCCCCCCCCAATTTAGTGCTTCTCATTTACCTCCTTCCCTGTGGTTGGAATTATGTACTTTCCTTCACTTGTTTTCATTCCTTGCCAACCTTCCACTTAATATTTTCCTATTTTGAGCTGTTCTTTTTTCTCTTTTCATTCATACCCATCCTATTCCACTTCTCTTTTAGATTCAGTTTTTTCCCCACTATGCTGAGAAAGGACAGCAGAGAAGTCACTTGGTAGATATTGAGAATGGCTTCCTGTAGCTGAGGTTCTGTTTGTGAGGATATTATCAGTGCAGTAGAACTCAGTTTCCTTTAGGTATTGAACAGTGAATACAGAGCTTTCATTGATTGTGGTTGTGATATAGACACAGAATGCACTATACTAGGAAGTGAAAGTAATGGAGAAACTTAATTAGGTTGGTGGCTTGGGCAGTGAAATCTTTCTGTTCACAGTGTCTCCGTTCAGGAATAACACCTTGGAGATTCTGTGTTTTGTTAAAAACAGAAGAACGAGGAAAATACTAAAGAGTACTCAATAAAATTGCCATGATTATGATGATTTCAGTCCATATAGATTTATCGGCAAGGATTCTGTTGTTAGTGTAGATCAGAGTTCTGAAGGTGAGATAACTTTTTGAACTTTTTGAACAGATAAAATTGGACACTGATATAATTGATGCTATTTTTTCTTGATATGTAAGACTAAAAGTCCTGCCTACTTGGCAGGGTGATGGTGAAGGGCCAACTGAGATGATCTATATGCAAGCACACACTGAATATTTTAAAGCATGTGTCACTATTGCTTCACACATTTCTCAGAATCCACATTTTATCAAGTTCTATAAAATTCCACATGCTTTGCTGGAGACTCTGATCTGTCTCACCATCTCTTAGAAATTTATCAAAGAAGACATGTTTTTGGTGATGATCCATCCTATTTACAAAAGCTTGTAAGTCGATGCCACCAACCCCTCACCCTTTACTCACCTCTTGTGAGTGACATCTGTTAATGTAAACTATGGAGAAGCTTTTCTCTGTGACAGTCACTATGGAGCAGCCTCAGGCTATTTGGTAATGAGTGACTTCACGAGAGCCCTAAATTTTGGCTTTGACTGTGCCAGTTATTCCAGATAAGCACTAGGTAGTTCTGAGTCAGTCATTCCAGAGATAACTCTGGGCCAGGTTATTTCCACCCCATTATCTAGTAGACTCTGGGTTGTGCCACTGTCAAGTTCTGAAGACACTTTTGGGGCTGTGCCAGTCATCTCAGGTAAACCTTGTGCACTGGCTAGGCCAGTTCTTGTAAACAGGCTCTGAGCTGTGCAGTGCTCATCACTCCAGAGATATTCTGCACTGCGCCCATGTCTGTCACTCTGGAGGATTCCAGCCTGGGTCTCAAGACTATTTCATTCCCTGCTGTTTATCATAGCTAAATGATTTCCCTTAATGCTTCTTCCTCTTCAAAATGGCATTTCTTAAAAATGTCTTTGAAGTATGTATTCAATGTTAAGTTTCTCATTGGAGCACTAACTGTATCTGACTAGTTCATTATTGTTTCTTGGTTTCAAGCATGGTGCCTGCAACCAACGATAATGTAAAAATAGTTATGGCTACCCCATTCTCTTTGTCATTTTTCCTCTCATCCTTTTCCTGGTTTTATTCTAGCATTTGCCAGAGGACCAATCAAAGCACATGTCCTCATAACAAAAGAAAAAATGCATAAGGTCCACTTGGAATGTCATTTATCAGATGCTTATCGCATAACTGGTGCTAGGCATTTAATAGCAAATGGTCACCATTTAATGACTTTAAAGTTTAGAAGGGAAAGCAAACAGAAAGGAATCTTATAAAATAAGAAATTACAATTGTAATGAATTTGTAGTCAAGAGAAAATGATACAGCAACAAAAGCAGTATTGACTTTCTTCTTTTCCCTAGACATAAAATATGAGCATGAGGTAATGATGGGCAAATTTATTAGTCCTTGTGAGTCAGCTGAATATATATGTGGGTGGGCAAGAAAGATACCTTTAAGAAGTCAAGAGTCTGTGTCTTGTCTTGGTCACATTCACAAGGGCACTGTATCTAAGTAAGAGGGGAGGAAACAGAACTGTTACTGCCCTATGTGGGGGTTGTGTGGTTCTGAATGCACTGAGGAAATAAACATGTCATGAAAAGTATTGTTCAAGTAAGGAAAATATTATTGCTGTTGAGAAATGCCTATCACGGGAAGATGAGTTTGAATATACTTAGTTTAAATACATCATGAGAGTATCCATAGAAAACTCACAGAGGTGGGTAGGCATTGAATTTGGAGAAGTTATCTCACTGAGCTCTCCTGGATCCAAAGTTTCAATGATTGTTATTTTTAAAAGTGTTTTGTTTTGTGTTTTGGTTAAAGGGTTTGCATTTTTTTCTCTTTACTTAAAACCATAGGTGATGGAGATTCCTGAAGGCATGGTTGTAGAGATGATAACTGGTACACTTCCCCTTCAATCCTCTTAGGCCAATCTCTTTATTCTGGAGAAATCTACACAATCATACAATGAAATATGATCACATCCACCCCTATTTCTCTAACTTTCTACATGTGCCTCACAACATGTTCTTATTCCAACTTAAGGTTTTGTGTTTGTTTTTTGAAAATCCACTAAGTGCAATTGGTGTTGCCTATATGTGTATGGTTATGGGCCATCAATCTGAGCATGGGAAACCTACCAGTGGGAGCAACTTCAATAAAAGAATGATTGTCCCTTCTTCTAGCAGCTATCAGTTACCAATGTATTCTCATTAAGGAGTAGGGCCAGGAATGGGACATCCCTTCCCATGCTGGAATTTTGGTTATCTTGACTTTGTTCAGGTCTTGTCTGGTAATCAATTTATTTATTAGGAGTTCATTAGTGCAGTGGGCACACCAAGTACAGAAGGTAGCCTTTTACAGCATTCCCTCCTATTCTCCAGCTCTTACATTCTTTCTCTGTGCCAATTTTACAGACTTTGCAAATCCTCCCTTCTAGAAACTTATTTTTAAAAATCAAGTTAACACACATTTATAATTTGAAAATTCACCACATCCCTAAATTTGGCATAAGCTTTACTTTCAGATTTTCTGGTACCTATAGAAGAATGTCCTTGAATTCTATAGATGCCCCTGAGCTTGAGGTACCTGGAAGAATGCTCTCTCTTCCTTCTTTACCTCATAGATGGGCATTCTATTATATGATCCGTGGTGAGGACAAAGGTTTGCTTATGTCTCATTGTTACCTGGAGGAGCAGGCTGATGCCAGGATTGCATATGAAATCAAAGCTTTGCTTCATACTGTCTCCTCTCTCCTGTACTGGTTCTACCCAATTATTCCACTAATAATCAAGTTGTCTTCTTGACTTTCTGACTCCACATCCAATGAGTGGTGATCATCAATGGGTCCCACAGCCAGTTAAGATCCTCTTGGTTTTGGGGACATGCATTCTGAACAGACAAGACACAAGAAGAAAAATTAGTTAAAAGCCCTACCTTTACACAGTTTATGTGTCTTTCAGGACACCTTAGTTCTGCTGCATGAACCTGTCTTCTCTCTACATGTATGCAGTTGCACACCCAAGTGAATGTACTCAGCTCAATACAAAACACAACACAGATTTTATAATTTTAAGATTTTATTGTGCAAAGTAATGACATACTCAACAATGGGTTAATTATCATTTAAATCTTGCATTTTGAGTCTTCATGGATATTCTTTTTACAATCATTTGAAATAGTGCCTATATCTTAGGCTCTACCCACAGCTATGGGACAACTTTTGATGGATTTGGTTTAGGTTTCTGGGATATGGTATCGCCTTTCATGATGTTTCACTAATTTAGTATATCACAGTCATATGCCTCAACATCTAATATTATAGTGGAAATACTGGAATTTTCATTCTCCTTGTTGTTGTGCATGTTAATTATCTATTGCCTCATTCATCTGCCTGTCTAGTCTGTGTGTTTTTGTGTATATGAACATCAAGTGTTATTATGGCAATACTCTGGATTTGAAGTTATATAGTTTTTAATCTGACTCTAATTCTATTCATATGTTCCTAGTGTTACTGTTTTCGACTTCTGTGGTATAGAAGGCTTTTGAGACACCTAAACAGAATAAAGTTTTAATTTTTCAAAAAATTAAAAGATACTTCAAGAAAAACCAGATTTGTAAAATAAACACACAAAAGGATTTCTAAAATTGAAATTGTTGATCAACTTGGAATGTAAGCACAAAAGAATAATACACACTGCATGATAAGTCAAAGTGAATACTTGAAAGATGGATGGCTAAGCAGTGGTGGCAGATGCCTTTAATCCCAGCACTTGGGAGGTAGAGGCAGGTGGATTTCTGAGTTCAAGGCCAGCCCAGTCTACAGAGTGAGTTCCAGGACAGCCAGGGCTACACAAAGAAACCCTGCCTCAAAAAACAAAACAAAACAACAACAACAAAAAACAGAAAGATGGATGAATTTAACCAAATTAATGGTGTCAGCCTTTCAAGAGAAAAAAATGGAATACCAAGGTGTTACCACCTGTGTTAATTATGTGAAGTGTGAATTCAGAGGTTCAAATGAAATATGTAACTTTCCTCTCACATACTCATCTAATTTTCCTCATTCTTCAAGATTTATTTTATTTAATTAAAAATTCACTGAATTTATTTTGCATATGAAATAATATTAATTTTTTCATAACAAACATTCTTGATGAAGTATCAATGAAATAAGTATACTGAAAAACTGTTGGTGGAAGTTTAAATGGCTTGTTTTTTTCATTGTGTAATACTATTCTTGTATCTCTTTTGCCCTACAAATTCATTTTCTAGGTTTACATCTGTCACACATACCATTAGAAATAAGAGACATGCAAAAGACTGATCTTGACAGCATGGTTTGTAACAGTAAATGTTTAAAAAATGACTCATCTATAAAATAAAGTGCCATGAGGTTATGAAAAGAATACTAGAATTTAAAAAAGATCTCTTGGCACCAGCTAGTCTGTAATTCATGCTCTGGTGGAAGTAGCACCATGATTGGCATTTATAATATCACCCCAACAAGGCATAAGGACCTACATGTGAGCCAGGGTGATCACAGAATCTCAGGATGATTTTCCTGTAAAGAACTCAGTGGGAAGGAAGTGGCCATTGAGGTTGTGCAGGCATATTCATGAGGGCTATGGAGCTAATGTTCCCCGCTACATCCTAGTTAGCTTAGAAAAACCAACAATGCCTCAAGGGCATGACAAGGAGGAGACTGATGCTAGGGGAGAGATCAGAAATTTAAAATTTGATAAATGGTTTGAATTAAACAAAGGAAGAGGAAATGACTATGATTCAGGATGGGCTTTCCCTCTCTTTCTATGTATGATCCAATGTTAAAATTACTATCTATTTTATAGTGGTCAATGTATGTGTTGTACAGAAGTAAAATAATCTTGAAATCCTTGTCACTGAATTGTTGAAATGCCAACAGAACCAGAATAAAAGGAATAAAAGCTTTGAAGATGCTTTTTCCCCTGCAGCCCATTGAGCTTTGATCAAGCCCAGTCCTCTTTGATACTGTGTTTGATGTTGAGCCTTTGGGCTGCATCTCCTTTGAGATGTTTGCAAAGTTCCAGAAGAAATCTGCTATACTCTGAGCACTGTAGAGGAAGGACTTGGTTATAAAGCTTTCCCTATTCACAGAATTGTTCCAAGATTCATGCAGCAGGGTGGTACTTCACACACCATACCCACACTGTCAGCAAGTCCATCAACAGGGAGAAATTTGAAGATGATAACTTCATCCTGAAGCATGTAGGCCCTGGTATTTTGTACATAGAGAATTCTGGATCAAGCACAAATAGTTCCAAGTTTTATCTGCCTTACCATGTTGGAAGTGGTTGAATGACAAATATGTGTTCATTAGAAAGGTGATAAGCATGGACAGTTTGGAAGCATGAAGAACTTGGAATGACAAGAATGTCATCGTGGGCAGCCCTAATACTTCTGCCCTGTGGATATCTTAAACACCGCTCAATCCTTCAAAAGAGTGCCACCTCATCTGTCCACACTACTCATGATTCATCTCACTATGGTTCTCTGGGTTCCTTTTGTTCTTTATTCACTTCAAAGTTTAGGTAGGTGATTTAAGAGTCAAGTTTATGACTATGAATAGAAACTAAATAAGAAAGTTAAAGATGCAGTTTTGCAAGTATATAATTAGCAAATAAAGTAGATTTTGTGTAGATTGCAATAATATGTCTAAACTACATTTGTTGGTTGTTTTCTTCTATAGACATTTCCAAAACTAACATTGGGAGCTGGAATTCATTACAATAGAGATCAATGGGTAGATATGAATCACAAATATATGCTCTACATTTAACAAATATTAACCTTACCTTTTAATATCTACAGGATAAATTTTCTGAGGGCCAGGGCCTTGTGGAAGGTCCTGCTGAGTGCATTCTTCACTTCATTATTTCTCAGACTATAGATAATTGGGTTCAACAGAGGAGTCACAACAGTGTAGGACAATGATAACAATTTCTTGCTTTCAGGAGAATTCTTTGATTTAGGTCTAAAGTAAGTGAGGCTTAATGATACATAAAAAAGAGAGACAACCAGGAGATGTGAGGAGCAGGTGGAGAAGGCTTTGTGCTTCCCTTTAGCTGATGGAATCTTGAGGATAGAAGCTGCAATGAGAGTATAGGAACATAGGATCAGCAGGCAGGGTATCATGACAACCAGAATGGTCCCAACAATGGCATAGACCTCAAACCGGGCTGTATCTGCACAGACCAGCCTCAGCACAGGTGGGCTGTCACAGAAAAAGTGGTTCACTTTGTTGGTGGCACAGAATGGAAAACTGAAGAGCCATGTGGTCTGCACAGTGGCTACAGGGAATCCTGGAAACCAGGAGGCAGCAGCCAGTCTGACACGTGTCTCTTGGTTCATGATGACTGGGTAATGCAAGGGACTGCAGATGGCCACATAGCGGTCATATGCCATGGTGGCAAGGAGGAAGCACTCAGCCACTCCAAAGAAGAAGAAGAAATACATCTGAGTGGCACAGCCCAGGAAGGAGATGCTTGTGTCCTGGGCAATCAGAGTCCCCAACATTTTGGGCACAATGACCAGGTTGAAGCCAATCTCCATGAAGGATAAGTTCCTGAGAAAGAAATACATGGGGCTTTGCAGCATGGGGTCAGCCAAGGTCACCAGAATGATGAGGCTATTTCCCAGCAGAGTGACTAGGTAGATGGCAAGAAAGGCCACGAAGAGCAAGGTCTGTATTTCAGTAGGTAGGGAAGAGAAGCTCATGAGGATAAATTCAGTTAATCTTGTCTGGTTTCCTGCAGCCATGGGTATACCCCCAAAATTCCTGTGGTCATAAAGACAGATTCTTGAGTACAGAAATCAGATTCTGGATTCTCTCCCTCCAGATTACTGATTAATTTCAGGGAAAGAGCCAAAGCCATGATCCTTTGGAAGAAGAGGACCAATCCTAGATCATCATAAGCAGAGACATTCCTGAGTGAAATTCTGAACTTGATTTTCCCCCCAGTTTTTACAAGAAAAGAAAGGCCAACCATCAGTTCTCTGAGTTTGTAGAATGAGCATTGAAGGATATATTTGGAGAAGTGATGGTCCGGAATGCACCCAAACTTTTGAGAAATATATCCAATGTTAGTAATTTATAAAAATATATCCAATAGGAATTTATGAAGGCTCTGGAAATAAAATAACAGTAGCTAGGACATCTAATGATTTTTTTCTAATTTATTTGTGTCCTGAATTTGAGAGGTGAGTGATGGACTAGCAACTATTGAAAATAGTTTACGGTCTCTCTTCTCCTGAAAATTCTATTTTTTTTTTGTGTGTGTGAACACTTTGACCTCAGCCTAATGGTGGAGAATCAAGAAAGAACATGTATTTTCTTTTCCATACCGAGTTTTAGGGCTGCACTGTATTGCCCTGTTTGGCCTTGCACCCTCAATCCTCCTGCCTCTGCCTCCACCTGTTTAGTGCTGGGAGTAAAAGTGTGCACCACCACTCCTGTCATGTAGCAGATTTTTAAACACCTGCTGAATGGCAAATCCATTCTGATTTCCACTAAATTATATTTTACAGAATTCTACTTTATCTGAGGACTTGTTCCTCTATGTCTCAGAGAATTAATGAAATTTCTAAAACAAACTGCAATAAAGATAGTGTAAAAGACAATGAAGGGAACATATATCATTAAAATCAACCAGTTCAGGAGGTTCCTCGGATGTAATTGGATACTATGTGTAGTATTTGGTTATAATTTTGTTGATTATCAACAAGCACTTAGCATCACTGCTGCAATCTATGATACTGAATTCTAAGAAAAATGATAAGATAAAGTTGGAAAATGAAATGTAATAAACTATATATGTTTAGGTACTCAACATAGGAAAAAAGTAAAGGAGAAAAAACATTATGAAAAGTGAAAGACAGAACATTAGATGCTGGGTGTAACTGGTCATACCTATAATCCCAGCATTTGGGAGGCTGAGACAGGCGTTGGCCATGGGTTCCAGGTAAATCTGGAATTTTTGTGAGTACCAGGCCAGCCTGTATTATAGAGTAAGGCTCGTCTCAAAAAATATACTAAACAAATAAACCACTAAAAAATCCAGCATATCAACATTTATACAGTAAAAAGCAAAAAAAAAAAAAAAAAAAAAGGTAGGCGTTAGATATTTTACACTCTTAGATTTTTATCCCCTGCTAATGAATTTGGATTTTATTTTGTAGAAGAAGAAACCATGTGAACATTGGGGCACTGGAATGACATATTCATACCTTTCATGTAGACAAATTACTCTGCAAATTGTGAGGCCAGGTGGTATAATGAGAGTGAAGGAGAGGGATGAGAGCAGAAACAAGGAGCCCAGGTTGTAGGCTCAGCTTTCCCAGGAGTATTCACTACCAACCAATTCTGAAGCAAGAGAAAACTTATTAAAGAAAGCTCAACATTATTAATAAATAATGTGACTATCAAGGCTACCTTTAAAAATCCCAAAGCTCTATCAAGGAACAGGGGATTGTTATAACAGAATGACTATGGTCAAATTGATCAAAGATTTTCCTGAGGCATGTAATGTCTTGAGTTTTCTAATAAAGTCGCACAAAATAGTAAATGGATCAATAATGCAGCAGAAACTCTCAAGTAGAAATGTTTTTACTGCCACTGAAAGGCAACACCAGTTGTGTCATACAAGTTATGAGTTAAAAAAAGACATACAGTGACTTTTATAATGAACTGATCTATATCTTGTTTTACTTAAAATTGGGAGGGGGTTAATAAGGAACATTTGGTTAAGTTTTCTGATTAGAAAAATAATTCAACGATGCAAAATAAATAAAAATACCCTTATAAACCACAACTTGGAGGGGGAAGAAAGAAAATTGCTTACCAATATCAATTTTAAAGGATATCTTAGCATTCTGTGATTCATACTGTAAGGAAGTTTTACAGCTATTCACTTTGGTAGAAGGGATATATATATATATATATATATATATATATATATATATATATATACCAGACTTTCCTGCTCTACTTCGTGAAACTGCATACAAAATTAAATTCATTTCAAGAAGTAATATAAGAAATATTTATATTGTATCTTTAAAGTAAAGGTCAAGTTTTAACAAATAGAAGTAGCTTTGTAAAGGAATCCTTTATGATGAGGGACAATTGGATATTTGGAAATACCTTCATCATATCACTTGGTTGTCATAATTGGTTATGTCATCCACAAAATTACCATATTTATTCACACAAATCATGAACAGAATTCTATAGCAAATTAAAAAAATATGTCAGATTCAGAATGTCAATGAGCTTTGAATGTATTTCAAAAGAGGCACTGTGTAATGGAACCCATTACTTTGAATGCTAACTAAAAGTTAATAACAAGGCTATGGTAATAGTGAATATATAAATGTCTTACAATTAATGAGAGAGGAATCTTTAAGATTAGAAATTTCTTTAAAATCTCTGCAAATTTGTTGGTCAGAATCAATCAGTGAGAACATTTAAGAAGCATAAACAGTAGAAACATTCCATTTGTCTTCCTTCCTATCTATTTATGAATACTCCTCCTCTATACTTAGTAATGTTAAGTGAGACAACTGGCCTTGCTGGATCAGGCTGAAGAAACTGCTAAGAGATGCATCTGCACTGAGCTTGACAGGAGCAGAGGAAGCTGAAGCAGATGACAGAAAACCTTTAGTTGTCCTCAGCTGTGTTTCTCTTGTCCTTGGAGTCAGATGAAGAGAGAGCCTTTATTTTCCCAGGTGTTAATAGATTTCCTTTATTCCCCATAGGACCTGCCCTTTCTTGAATCTATTGTCCTTTGAGGCCATCATGAAGTTCCAGTACCAGCAGGATAAACCTCAAGAAAGACCAAACACTAGTAAAGGGAAGCATCATCCCCGTGTATAGGAACATACTGAGAGTCTGAAGCTGAGTGACTCAAACTTAAGCCCAGCTCTGGGTCTCTCTGCTTGTGATGCTCACCAGTTTCGTTAAACTCTCTGAGCTTCAGTTTCCATTTTGTTTAAAGACAATTTTCTCATTGGACTGAAGTGATGCTATGATAAAATAAATTGGCTTATATTTGTTTAAAAAACAGCTATCGTTTATCAATTTAACAAATATTCATGTTACATACTACCATAGATCAGGCATTCTTTTGTGCATTCAATTATACAAGTAAAAAAAAAAAACACAGATACGGTTCCTGTGCTTAAATGGCTTATAGTTTATTTATTTATTTTCTTAGAGATGGGTTCTCATAGTACAGGATGGTCTTGCATTCACTATGTAGCTGAGGATGACTTTGAAATTCTAGCCCTCCTGCCTTGACTTACCAGTTACTGAGATCTGTGTGGAGGAGCATGACCAATGTAGTGCAGCATGTTGAACCAAAACTTCATGTATGTTATGCAAGCACACCACCAACAGAGCTACATCCCCAGCCCAAATCTTACTCCGTATTTAGTGGTATCTCCAAGAAGACTAGCACTAAACAAGACTCTATTGTCTCTAAAAATCCAGGAGGCCAGAAATATAACACCATGGGGCATGGTCCCAAACACATAGATCTTAGTATTAGATTTATCATCTTTAGTTATCACATTCTATGCTGATCATTCTCTAAGAAACTGTATAAGGAGGAGACACACTCCTTGTCCATAATTGTTCAGGTGACTTGATGCTATTTGTTTTAGAAGGAGCCAGTCAGCTGTTCAAGACAGAAATAGAATGGAATTAGATTATTACTTTTTAACAAGCATAATTAATTTTTTTTTGGTATAAACCCCCTATGTTGTAGCTGGAGCTTGGATCTTGTGCTCAGAGACATTAGTGTGTGTTTTACAAGATGGTGGGTGAATTTCTTTTTTGTTTTAAATTTAATTTAATTTTTTACTTATTCACTTTTCATTCCACTTACTGACCCACCTCCTGATCACCTCCAATAACCCTTCCTCTACTTCCCCCCTTCTCCTCCTCTGAGTGGGTGGTGGCCCATTGTGTATCACCCAATCCTGACACTTCAAGATTCTGCAAGGTAAGGTGCTTCCTCTCTTACTGAGGCCAGACAGGGAAGACCAGCTAGAAGAACATATCCCATGTGCAGGCAACACCTTTTAGGATATCCCTACTCCAACTGTTCAAGATCCACATGAAGACCAAGCTGCATATCTGCTACATATGTTTGGGGAAGCCCAGGCCCAACCTGTGTATATTCTTTGATGGTGATTGAGATTCTGAGAACCCCAAGGGTCCAGGTTAGTTGACTCTGTTGGTCTTCCTGTGGATTTCCAATTCCCTTCAAGGCCCACAATCCTTCCTCCTAGTCTTCCATAAGAGTCAGTGCATGAATTTCCAACAGAAATCTTTGGTGGCCATGTTTCCAGAGGTCAGTTAGCTATAGTTGTGCAGATGGCATAAGAGTCTTGATCAAGTTGCCCAGTGTGGCAATACAGCATTTAGCTGAAGTGAGGAGGCATCAGCACTGGCCATGAGCAGTATCTGTGTTGTGAGTGCCTGTAGGTCCTTGATGTGGTTTAGCTGCACAGAGGCACAATGCACTATCAACTTGAATGGGAAACTGTGGTAGTTCCTTTACCTTCTCCCCTCACTAGTCCCCTCACTAGTCCCCTCACTAGTCCCCTCACTAGTCCCCTCACTAGTCCCTCTGCACAGGGACACAGAGAATTTGGTCAAGGAGGTCTTTCACGTGGAGGTGATGACCTCCTATGAACATATAGTACTCAGTAATACCCTTGCAGCCCCCATGGCAACAAAGGCATTGAACCCAGTCCTCTGGCTGACATGAGTTCACTTAAAAATCTCATCCTGGAGGAAGACTCGGAGGAAAAAGTCAATGATCTCAGATTCCTTGATTGGCACTTAGGGCAGTCCCTTGATCTTCATGTCCTTGTCTGTGTGGGCAAGCTTGGTGATGCAAATCCATTCCTTTGGCCTTGCCTCTGTAAAGTCCAGCATTTTCTGCCTGGCCAGGCATAGACAGGGTCCATGGCCCAGAAGGACTTTTCAGTAGCCACTATCTGTCCTCCACATCCTCTTGCTACACTAGTGTTTTCTGCCATTTGATGTTTACCAAGGGAAGCAAAATTAAATTATTCAGTTGAGGCTTTTAATTTTTTATTTTTTATTTTATCTTTTTTATTAGAGAAAGCAAAAATCCTAATTGTGTTTTTAAATTTTAATACCATTTAAAATGGTAGTTAAATAAATAATTAAATTGCCAAACAATATAGAAACTACCTTAAATCCACTAATAGGAGCCTTTATAAATTACAATTTATGAGAGCTGCTGCACAGAAGAGCAAACCAGACAGATACCTGCTGAGTGCCATGCCACATGGCCCAGGCAGAGAAAGAAGCCCACAGTCCTGTCCCTCAACACACATCATGGGTGGACAGTAGACACACAGACTCCTGTGAAGAGGAAACTTACGGTTTCTTTAGAAAGTCAGTTGTGTCGGATTGTGTTTTGCTCAGGCAGACATGTGAAGGAGAGTTTTCCCGAGGTGGACACAGTGAGAGGATGTTTTGCTAAAACAAGCACACAAAGGACATATGATGGATTCTTCACTAATGACATGTTTTGCCTTACATTGCATTGCTGAGATCCTTTTGTGGTGACTCCATAGAGAGAAATGCACCACAAAACTTCTAGTGGTGTTCTGGTGACTTCTTTTTATTTATTATTATTATTATTATTATTATTATTATTATTATTATTATTATTATTTTATTAGATATTTTCTTCATTTACATTTCAAATCTATCCCGAATGTCCCCTATACCCTCCCCCGACCCTGCTCCCCTACCCACCCACTCCCACTTCTTGGCCCTGACGTTCCCCTCTATGGGGCATATAAAGTTTGCAAGACCAAGGGGCCTCTCCTCCCAATGATGGTCAACTAGGCCATCTTCTGCTACATATGAAGCTAGAGACATGAGCTCTGGGGGTACTGGTTAGTTCATATTGTTGTTCCACCTATAGGGTTGCAGACCCCTTCAGCTCCTTGGGTACTTTCTCTAGCTCCTCCATTGAGGGCCCTGTGTTCTATCCAATAGCTGACTGTGTGCATCTACTTCTGTCTGGTGACTTTTTAATGCTTCCTTGGCAGACTGATGTTAGCTGATACAGACTCACGTGGAGTTTTGCTAAGACAGACTCATGTGGTGAGGCAAGACCGATTGGAGGACACATGATGTTTGGAGGGAGTATAAATAGGACACAATGGATAGTGATGGTGCAGGTGAGGGGTGGGGGTGGAGAGGCTTGCACTCTTGACTACCACAGACATGCCTGCTACCATGTCACATGGGTAGGCTGTAAATACCTAAAAAGCTTACTCTCCAGCACAGACCCAGGTCACCCAGAGGTCTACCAGTTGTCTGGCATGCCTGCAGCAGGTGCCATTACAGTATACAGGTATGTGCTGAACAGATGGGGGAGAAAGAGATGTGGAACAGCTTGAGTATTATGAAGAAAGTTGGAATTAGAGACTTGAGAGTGGAGAGGAACAGCCTATTGTGAGTAGACAGCCCCACCACCTGAAGCCATGGTGAAGCCCCAACCTGTGTTGCTACTGAGGGCTGTGCTTGGGTCTATGACTCTTTAGTGACAGGGGTCAGTATAGATGTCTGTGACACATATTGCCACTCGAGATTACAAGGATGTTCCTGGTCTGGGCAACTGCCAGGGTCCATGTGGATGTCCAAGGCCTGAGCAGAACTGACCCTAGCCATCACTTGGTGTGGTGCTTAGTAGAGCTGGCCCGATTTCTTACTGGCTGCAGCACCCAGGAGAGTGGGCCCTGTACCTTGCCTGGACAGCAGAGCTGGCCCCTGGTGGTGGGAACATTGCTGAGCTGGCACTGAGAGTGAGAACACAGGAGTGTGGACCCTGACATGCCTCTATTGTGAGGTGGTGGGAGTGTAAGTGATGCCCTCTCTGCCTCATCCTTCACCACATGTGGCTGTTGGAAGAGCTGGCCCCAAGGTCTTGAAAGCAGGAAAGCTGTCCCTGTCCCTCAGTGGCTGCAGCACTGGGGAGAGTGGGCCCTGTACTTTACCTGGGCAGCACAGTAGAATGGGACCTAGTGGCAAGGGCACAGGTGACCTGTCCCTGAAGGAGAGAGCACAGAAGAGCTGGCCCTGTCACCTGTCTGCCATTGGGTGGTGATGGTATAGAGGTGATGCCTTACCCCTACTCCACCGCTTGCCACCTTCAGCAGTTGGGAAAGTTGTCCCCTGGTTCATGATAGAGGGAGAGCTGGCCCTGCCCTTTGCAGGCTGCAGTACTGGAGAGAGTGGGCCCTTCACCTTACCTAGATAGCGCAGCAGAGGTGAGAGGGCCTGGAGGATGAGAGTCCAGGAATCCTGGCCCCACTACTCCTATGCTGTGAGGTGAAATGGGCTAAGAGGTAATGTTTTTGGATCTTACCACCAGATGCAGTCAGAAGATCTGGCCACAGGGTCAAGAGTGTGGGAGAACATGCTCTGTCTCTCACTGGCTGCAGCACTTGACAGAGATGGTCCTGTAACTTACCTGGTCATGACAGTAAAGCTGGACTTAGTGGCAGGGACACGGGTGAGCCAGCTGAGGGTGAGAGAGAGCTGGCCCCACCAATCCTCTGGTGCAAGGTGGCAGGGGTACAGTGTGATGTCCTTCCCACTTCTTCTCTTGTATCTTGCAGTGGTTGGGAGTGCTGGCCCTGAGGTCATGAGAATAGAAGAGCTAGCCCTGCTTCTCATCAGATATAGCACTCAGGAGAATGGGTCCCATGCCTTGCCTGGGTAACACAGTAGAACTGGCACGATGGGAAGGGTGCAGGTGAGCCAGCTCTGACGTTATGAGAATGGGAGAACTGGCCCAGGTCCTCACAGGCTGCAGCACTTGGGAGAATGGATCTTGTACCTTGACTGAGCAGCACAGTGGAAGTGGCTCAGGAGAGGTGGGTGCTGGTGAGCTGGCCCCTAGAGTATGAGAGTGGGAGAGCTGATCCTGTTTTCTGCTGATGGCAGCATTGGGTAGGCCATAGCAGTGCTGGAGAGCTTGCCCCAGTGGTGCAGATAAAGGACAGCCTGTTGCCTGATCAGCTCAGTTAACACCCAGGCCCAGATCCTGGTCTTTGAGTTGGCCACCCAAAGCTGCAGGATCCATAACACAGGACCACAACAGGATAACCTGGAAGGGTACCAGTGAGAATCCAATATTGATGGTGTAGCAGAAGCCGGAGGTCTTGAACCAGACCAGTGACTCATTGCAATGAACATTATTTGTAAGTGAAGATGTGTGGGCAGAAGGGTATACTGTGTGATACTGTGATATACTACAACCTCCATGATGATATATTTTAATGCTTTGTTTTGTTTTATTATTTGTTTGTTTTACATTTTCTTTTTTGGGGGAGGCTGCAAAGGCAGAGAGCAGATATGAGGGGTTAGGAGATGAATGAGAATGGGGTACATGATGTGATGTTCACAAAGAATCAATACAAGGTGAATCTGGTATTTGCCATCATTGAGGAAAATTATGGACAAGTTGAAAGAGAAGTGATCTCTGAACCTTGGTGTGGGTATAGTACAGATTCCAAACCTGGTATGGTTTGGAGGGCCAAGAATCTGTGGCTGGACAAGTTATAGACCCTAGAGGAGAACCTACTACTATGCCTCCACTAAAGGGACATTCTATAAACTTTTGTCATATTTTTGTACCAGTATATCTCTGAGACCTCATCAGAGAAGCTTCTTTTTGCAGTAGATGTTGATTAATACAGAAATCTTCAACTGGGCAAGATGCAGAGAAGAGATTGCAGAATGCACATCCAAAGGAGACATCACCCTCCTTTCTCCCAAAGCTCAGGGATCACTGAAGGAGGGAGGCATAAATATCATAGAGCCAAGAGATGAAGATGAATAAAAGGAAACAGTGTTTGTTTCACAGTTCAACAGGATAGTTATACTTATCAGCTCACAGTGGTTGCAACCTCATGCCCAAGTCCTGCATAAGTACAAGCCAGACACAACCAAACCAAACCAAACCAAACCAAACCAAACCAAACCAAACCAAACCAAACCAAACCAAACCAAACCAAACCAAACCGAACCAGACCAAACCAGACCAAACCAAACCAGCATGGAGAGGGCACATGGGAGATGGTGGATGAAGTCAGACCTCTATCTGTGCAACTATTAGTAATTGATAGTTGCTGGGAGGAGAATCAGTTTTGCTGTTTTTGTTTATTTGTTAGTATGACCCTTGGTAAGTCTAACAAGCTCCAGGGATGGCAACCCTCTGCCAAGAATAATATATGGTCAGCATAAATGAAACTTCAGTAGGTTTATTTTTTAAAATGGGACAAAAAGATGGATGGGTAGGGAAGAGGGGTTGGGTCTGGTAGGAGCTGTAGGATAACAGATACATACAGGCAAGATGCATCGCATGAATCCTCAAAATCTAATAAAATTGATAAAGGAAAAAAAATCTCTCCTCCTTTAAAAAAAAAGAATGTGAAGTCTTGTTCTTACAACTGTTTAACTTGGAGCTAGTGGGATGACTTAGCAGCTAACAGCACCTATTTACTACTAAGCCTACGGACCTGAGTTCAGTTCCTGAAGCTCACGTAGCAGAAGGAGACAGCTGATTTTTTTTTTACAAGTTATCCTCTGGCTTCACATATTGTGGCACATGTGCCCAGGTGCACATACAATCTTGTGTGTGTGCACGCATGTGTGAACACACACATTTGTCTTATTATAAATTATACCTATGAACAAAACTTTGTCTTTAGCCCAATATAAGCATTTAACTTTAGTAAGCAACACATTGGAAATACTCAATGCCATGCTAATATTAGAGCAGAAATAAGAAAATTAAATTCTTGTTATTTTAGTTGGTCTTCTGTGTACTTTAGGTGCCAAAACCTGCAAAAATCTGAATGGAAAGTGAAAGCCCAGAAATCAAGTTACATTCCTCAACTGTAAAGCCAAAACTCAGGTGAGCCAAGGCATGCTCACCTTAAGTTCAATTACTATATTAACAAAACCAGAAGTCAGATAGCTTTCTGAAACCCAAGCCATATCATCTCCTGATACTATTCTGAGCAACATTTATACAAGATATGAAAGAAAGACAGATAACATGTGGTTTGGCAAATTTAGTCTGTGATATTAATTACAACACAAAAGTGTCCCAGGGTGTTGCTGTAAAGGACAGAAAGGTAATAATGCTAAGGACTCTCATTGCTCCAGGGAATCCCCTGTTGACACAACCCTTAGGAACTCATCTTTAAATAGTTCCTCAAAGGAAAATATTTAGAAGCAAGACCTAGGAGACTTGGAACTTGTACTCAGTGAAGTAAAGCAGAAAGGCATAATTAGGATAAAGCTAAAACTCCTAAGATCAGTATGAGCTTTGAGAAACTTTTCCCAGAAGCCAATGCTGTTCTTTAAGTCTCTCCCTCATGCTAGGTCCTAGGCTCCTTCATGGAGGACACCTCCAACACTGCTTCTGCTCCATGTCTGCACTGAGGTCAGAGGGGGGAAGCTGCTAATAGGTCTAGTCCGCATAATTCTGTAGGGCTGACTGGAGATTGGGTGGAAGAAATGGGCTGTGCTATTGGCCCTCCTACTCGCTCATAGTTTTCTTATTAGGCTCCCAGGCAAAAATTCTATTCCCATTCTTCTCCAAAATTCCAGTCTGAAAACTGGAAGGTAAACTTTCCCCTACAGGCACGAAGCTCGTCCCCTAGGGACCATAAAGACACAGAGTTCATGCCTTCCAGTATTGCTCTCCCTTTGGTGTAGAAGGCAGCTCTGCCTGGCTCTCTCCTTGTTCAGCTATCAGCCTCCAGCTTTTTCATTGTTTCCTTAGGTTTGTACACATCCCACTATCTCCCTCTATGGGTGGCATACTAAATACAGCGGGAGTTGCAAGGACACTAAGAATATTGGTTTGGCAACCCTGAGATTCCACCTGATACCAGACAGAATGGCTAAGATAAAAAATTCAGGTGACAGTAGATGCTGGTGAGGATGTGGGGAAATAGGAACACTCCTCCATTGTTGGTGGGATTGCAAGCTGGTACAACCACTCTGGAAATCAGTCTGGTGGTTCCTCAGAAAAATGGACATAGTACTACCAGAAGATCCAGCAATACCTCTCTTAGGCATATACCCAGAAGATGTTCCAACTTGTAGTAAGGACACTTGCTCACCATGTCCATAGCAGCCTTATTTATAATAGTAAGAAGCTGGAAAGATCCTAGATGTCCCTCAACAGAAGAATGGATACAGAAAATGTGATACATTTACAAGATGGATTACTACTCAGCTATTAATAACAATGAATTTATGAAATTCTTAGGCAAATGGATGCATCTGGAGGATATCATCCTGAGTGAAGTAACCCAATCACAAAAGAACACACATGATATGCATTCACTAATAAGTGGATATTCGCCCAAAAACTTAAAATATCCAAGATACAATTTGCAAAACACATGAAACTGAAGAAGAAGAAAGACCAAAGTGTGGATACTTCATTCCTTCTTAGAATGGGGAAGAAAATACCCATGGAAGGAGTTACAGAGACAAAGTTCTGAGCAGAGCCTGAAGGAACGAGCATCCAGAGACTGCCCCACTTGGGGATCCACCCCATAATCAACCACCAAACACTAGGCAGATGCCAAAAAGAGCCTGCTGACAGGAGCCAGATATAGCTGTCTCCTATGAGGCTCTGCCAGTGCCTAGCAAATACAGAAGTGGATTCTCACAATCTTCCATTGGACGAAGCACAAGGTCCCAAATGAAGAAGCTAGAGAAATACCCAGGGAGCTAAAGGGGACTGAAGCCCCATAGAAGGAACATCAATATGAACTAACCAGTACCCTCAGAGCTCCTTGGGACTACACCACCAATCAAAGAAAACATATGGTGGAACTTGTGGCTCTAGCTATATTTGTAGCAGAGGATGGCCTTGTTGGTCATCAATGGGAGGAGAGGCCCTTGGTCCTGTGAAGGCTCTATGCCCCAGTATAGGGGAATGCCAGGACCAGGAATGGGAGTGGGTGGGTTGGGGAGCAGGGGGAGGTGGTAGGGGATAGGGGATTTTCGGAGGGGAAACTAGGAAAGGGGATAACATTTGAAACATAGATAAAGAAAAGACCTAATTAAAAAAATAAGAATATTGGCTTGGGGAGCTCATCAAGAACATGCTTGTTTCTCTTAAGCATTGCTCTGTGTGTAAGAGTTAAGAGTAAAGCAACAGTGCTGGTTCCAATCCCCTGATGACACTATGAAGAAGATAGTCCAATTATAACCAAGGTGGTCCTTCTAGTGCAGAAGAGGTAACAACCCTACTGTGATACATCAAACTTTAACTTAATGCTTAAATATGCTTCTCATACATAACAGGCTTGATGGTTGCTGCATGGCTCAGCCTTGGTCAGTAGTTACTCTGATATGGTGAAAGAGTTAGCAGCTATCCAGATGCTATATAAAAGACTATGTGCTTCCTGTGTGAGTGTATAATGAATGCTGATGTGTGTAACCCAATCACACTGGTAGAGTGTTGTACGGAGAAGTCTCATGTGTGCAGCTGTGTGGCTGTGTAAGTGTCATTAAGATACACATGTATGACCTTATCAAAGAACAAATCAACAAAATAAAGACATCTAGAATCATGTATGGTGACACATGCCTATAATTCCATTACTAGAGAAGGAGAGAGAGTCATGAGTTTGAGGCTGAGCATATCTAGTGAGTTACATGAGAGTACTGAAAGGGCATGTGGAAAAAGGTTTCTATTGCAGTATTACTAGGGCACAAAAGATAGAATGATTTATTTTATATCCCTTCAGAGACAGCATCCAGACTTGCAGACCACTCCCTGGGTTCTCTTCCTCCNGCCTTTTCTCTACATATCAGGATTCTTGTGGTCTTAGGTCCCTCTCCATCTCATAGATTTTATTTTCCTCATTCTATTTCCCTTACTCCTCCTGATTCTTCTTCATATTCTCTCCACAACAGATAGAGATGCCACTGTTGNTTCACTCAGGAAAGTTGACAGCCATATAGAATCTTTAGTGGGAATTTAGAGGAAATGTATCCCTGGCCTTTTATGAAACATAAATGACACTATGCTTCGTGACCTACTCCCTTTTCACCCATTTATCCCTCTACTGTCCTTTCTTCCTGTTCTGATATTAGACTACATTTCCCCATATATGTGTGTATATACAAATTCTACATTTATTCAGTAGTCCATATTAGTGCAACAATTGCACCTCACCCATGATTTCGCCATCCCTGACCTTAGTCACCCATTGTTGACCCCAATCCACTAATATTAATGTTTGTCCTCAATATTTCAAAAGAAAAATATTATTCATCTAGAATTCATTAAATTGTGTTTTCTCTAGCTCTTTCATTAGAGGCCCTGTGTTCCATCCAATAGATGACTGTGAGCATCCACTTCTGTGTTTGCCAGGCATTGGCATAGACTCACAAAAGAGAGCTATGTTAGGGTCTTGTCAGCAAAATCTTTCTGGCATATACAATAGTGTCTGGGTTTGGTGGTTGTATATGGGATGGATCCCCAGGTGGGGCAATCTCTGGATGGTCTTTCCTTCCATCTTAGCTCTGAACTTTGTCTCTTTAACTCCTTCCATGGGTATTTTGTTCCCCATTCTAAGAAGGAACTAAGTATCCACACTTTGGTCTTCCTTCCTCTTGAGTTTCATGTGTTTTGCAATTAGTATCTTGTATATTCTAAGTTTTGGGGCTAATATCTGCTTATTAGTGAGTGCATACAAGGAACTCTACGTAAAACCAGAGACACTGAAACTTATAGAGGAGAAAGTAGGGTATAGCATGGAAGATATGGACATAGGGGAAAAATTCCTGAACAGAACAGCAATGGCTTGTGCTGTAAGATCAAGAATTGACAAATGGGACCTCATAAAACTGCAAAGCTTCCTCTCTCCAGGTGTCTTCATTGGAGTGACATCGTCTTTAAACCCCACGTGGCAATTCCTGATGCACTGCTGTGATGCCCAGGGAAGACAGGGTGACCTGGAAGTCCAACTACTTCCTCAAGATCATCCAACTTTTGGATGATTACCCAAAATGCTTCATTGTGGGAGCAGACAACATGAGCTGCAAGCAGATGCAGCAGATCTGCATGTCCTTCCCAGGGAAGGCCGTGGTGCTGATGGGCAAAAACACCATGCTGTGCAAGGCCATCAGAGGCCACCTGGAGAACAACCTGGCGCTGGAGAAACTGCTGCCTCACATCTGGGGGAACGTGGGCTTCGTGTTCACCAAGGAGGACCTCACTGAGATTCAGGATATGCTGCTGGCCAATAAGGTGCCAGCTGCTGCTCATGCTGGTGCCATCACCCCGTGTGAGGTCACTGTGCCAGCTCAGAGCACTGGTCTCGGGCCTGAGAAGACCTCCTTCTTCAGGCTTTGGGCATCACCACCAAAATCTCCAGAGGCACCATTAAAATTCTGAGTGATGTGCAGCTGATAAAGACTGGAGACAAGGTGGGAGCCAGCGAGGCCACACTGCTGAACATGCTGAACATCTTCCCCTTCTCCTTCGGGCTGATCATCCAGCAGGTGTTTGACAAGGGCAGTATTTATAACCCGGAAGTGCTGGACATCACAGAGCAGGCCTTGCACTCCCA
>NC_034590.1:76540738-76545703 GCF_900095145.1 Mus pahari | reverse complement strand
ATCTGGAGGATATCATCCTGAGTGAGGTAACCCAATCACAAAAGAACACACATGGTTTGCACTCACTGATAAGTGGTTCTTGCATTCTTTCTGCCCGCCATTCTCCAGAGCCTTGGGTACAGGAGTTGTTTTGTAGATGTATTCCTTGAGCCTGGTCTCCACATATTTGCATTGTGATCTATTCTGGTTTTCTATAATAGTCCCCACCTGTTGCTGAGATGTTTTCTCAGTGAATGGTAAGAACTACAGTTATCTATTGGAGTAAGCACAAATATGAGAATGTAGTTAGGATTATGGTGGTTTACTAAACTGGTGGTAGTAGTTGTAGCATCTTACCCAATATCTACTAGCCCTAGGTAATTGGCTAGGTTTCTGGTACCAGGCATAAGAGCAGATCTTAAGTCCAATTAAAGAACTGATTAAAACCATGAAGGTATGTGTGGCACAACTGCAGCATTTGGGTTATTCCCCAAGTGGTTTACGCCATTCCTGTTTTTGTTATGATTCATTTACATCATAGCTTCATAGGACTGTTGGTTGTTTCTGTTCTTTGGAATCTTGCATGGTACCTCTGATACGAAGAAAGCTAGTCCTTGGAGTCACTGGGGACTTTATGGTTAGATCTAGCTTCTGGTCCCTGTGTTCAAAGTACGTGTTGTCTTTTGCAATGGGAATTTACCTTCTAGATCTAGGAGGTGGGGTGACAACCAAGAGCAATAGCAATAGCAGTATCTTGCAATGGTTTTTGTAAGTCTCTTGAGCAATCCTGATCAACAACTCAAAACAGAGCTTCTCATGCATGGTGTCAGGGTTTCTTTAGTTGGATTTTGGGGGCACTGTTAATCAAGATGTTCTTATGTCTTATTATAGGTGAGTTGAGTCCATTAATATTGAGAGATATTAAAGAGAGATGACTGTTGGTTACTCAAGTCTTTGCTTTTGTAGGTGGCTTCATGTGCTCGTGGCTCTCAGCTTTTTGGCTTTGTTGTGAGATGCTTGATATCTTGCCTTTTCTTTGGTGTAGGTACCTTCCTTGTATTAGAGTTTTTCTTCTAGTATCCTCTGTAGGGCTGGACTGGTAGATAGATACTGTTTGAATTTGGTTTTGTCCTGGAATATTTTTTTTCCATCTATGTTGATTGAGAGTTTTGTTGGGTAGAGTATCCTGAGCTGGCATTTGTGTTCTCTTAGAATCTGCATGATCTTTTACCAGGTTCTTCTGGTTTTTCATATTCTCTGTTGAGAAGTCCAGTATAATTCTGATAGGTCTGCCTTTACACATTGACCTCTTTCCCTTGCACTTTTTAATATTCTTTCTTTGTTCTGTGAGTTTAGTGTTTTGATTATTGTGTGACAAGAGGATTTTCTTTTTTGGTCCCATTTATTTAGTGTTCTATAGGCTTCTTGTACCTTTATGGCCATCTCATTTTTATGTTGGGGAAGTTTTCTTCTATGATTTTGTTAAAGACATTTATTTTCAGGTCCTTTGAGCTGGGACTCTTCGATCTCCTCTATTCTGCTTATTCTTAGATTTGGTCTTTTCTTTGTGTCCTGAATTTCCTGGATGTTTTGGGATAGGATTTTTTTATGTTTTGAATTTTCTTTGACAGTTGTGTCAATCTCTTCTACCCTATCTTCTACACCTGAGATCCTCTCTTCTATCTCTTGTATTCTGTTGGTAATACTTATATCTGTAATTCTTGACCTCTTTTCTAGGTTTTCGATTTCCAGGTTTGTCTCCATTTGTGTTTTCTTTATTGTTTCTATTTTCACTTTTAGATCTTGGATCACTTTATTCAATTCCTTCACCTGTTTACCTGTGTTTTCCTGTATCTATTTTAGTGAGTAATTGATATCCTTCTTAAAGGACTCTATTATCTTCATGAGATAGGATTTTAGGACAGCTTTCTGATTTTTCAGTTGTGTTGGTGTATTCAGGACTTGCGGTGGTGGGAAAACTGGGTTCTGATGATGCCCATGTACTTTGGCTTCTGTTGTTTATGGTTTTGTGTTTCCCTTTTGCCATCTAGATATCCCTGGTATTTTTTGTTCTGGGTGACTGGAGTCTGCATCTTTTGTCCCTGGATTGCTTCAGGTCTCCCAGTAGGCCTGTTGCCTTGGCTGTAGCAGACCACCTGTGGGGCTTTCCAACAGGGGACTCTTCACAGGGGCAGAGAAGATGCTGATATGTTGCCCTGCTGTAGTAGATCTCCTGTTAGGCCTTCAGAATGTTGGGTCTTCAGTGGAGCAGTCAAGCTGTTGTCCAACTGCTCTGAGTGCAGCTGATCCTCAACTGCTCTGAGTGTAACAGATCCTTAACTGCTGTGAGTGCAGTGAGTCCTCTAGGATGGGTTGGGGTATGGTATCTTCACGGGAGCAGACCAACTAGGAATCTGCCCCAGCAGAAAGAACTGGGCAGAAGGGGTGGAAGAGACAGGAAGGGAGTGGTATTCAGGAGGGCAGGAGTTTTGGTAGGTGATGGTAGGTAGGACCTGAGTCTACCAGGCTCCCAGCAGCAGCTCTGGGACTCAGAGTGGGGGAGGGGTTTCTTACAACTGCTCTGAGTGCAGCAGGTCCTCTAGGATGGGTAGGGATATGGTGTCTTCACAGGAGCAGAACAACTAAGAGTTTTTCCTCATTTTTCCTCAGCCTCCTTGATTTATTTCACTTAAAAATTCATATACATGTACTTATCTTTTGCCCTAAATGTTACTTTTCTAGATTTACATCTGTCAGACCCACCAAAAGAAATTTTAAAAGAATATGCAAAAGGCTAAACTTGATAGCAAGATTTGTAACAGTAAATGATGAAATAAAGTAATGACTCAACTATAAAATAAAGTATATGAGGTCATGAAAGGAATCCTAGAGTTAAAGAAGATCTCAAGACCTCCTGGTCTGTAACTAATGCTCTAATGGAAGTAGTGCCATGACTAACACATATGATACCACTTCAACAAGGCATAAGGACCTACTTGTGAGCCAGGGTGCTCACAGAATCTCAAGACATTCTTCCTGGGAAGAACTCAGTGGGAAGGAATTGGCCACTGAGGTTATACAGACATGTTTATGAAGGTTATGGACCTAGTGTTGTGTGCTACATCCTAGTTACCCTAGAAGAACCACCATGGCCTCACTGTCATGAGTAGTGAACCTTGGCAAGGGGGAGACTGATGTGGGGGGGAGGGATCAGGGCTTTCAATTTTTCAGATAAATGAAGAGTCCACATTACATAGAGAAAGAGAAAATGACTATGATTCAAAATGAGTTTTCCCTCTTTTTCTGCATATGGTCATATGTTAACATAATTAGCAATTTTATGCAGAAAAATGTGTGTTGCCCAGGAATAAAATAACCTTGAAATCCTGGTTTCCAAATTGTTAAAATGCCAACAGAATCAGTAAGTAAAGGAATAAAAGCTTTGAAGACACTGCTGTCCTCCATACCCAGTTGCTATCGGCTTTGATCAACCCCAGTGTTCTTTGATATTGTGTTTGATGATGCTGAACTTCTGGACTGCATATCCTTTGAGATGTTTGCAAACAAAGTTCCACAAGAAAACTATCAAACACTGAGCACTGTAGAAGAAGGACTTGATTATAACGCTCCTTCTGCAGTGGAGGAGTACTCTTTCTCCACATCCTCGCCAGCATCTGCTGTCACCTGAGTTTTTGANCTTAGCCATTNTGACTGGTATGAGGTAGAATCTCAGGGTTGTTTTGATTTGTATTTCCCTGATGATTAAGGATGTTGAACATTTCTTTAGGTGCTTATCATCCATTTCATATTCCTCAGTTGAGAATTCTTTTTTAGCTCTGTAGCCCATTTTTTGATTGGGTTATTTGATTCTCTGGAGTCTAGCATCTTGATTTCTTTGTATATATTGGATATTAGCCCTCTATCAGATCTAGGATTGGTAAAGATCATTTTCCAATCTGTTGGTTGCCATTTTGTCCTATTGACAGTGTCCTTTGCCTTAGAGAAGCTTTGCGATTTTATGAGGTCCCATTTGCTGATTGTTGATCTTATAGCATAAGTCATTGGTATTTTGTTCAGGAAAATTTCCCCTGTGCCCCTGTGCTTGAGACTTTTCCTCCAATTTGTTTTCTATTAGTTTCAGGGTATCTGGTTTTATGTGGAGGTCCTTGATCCACTTGGACTTGAGCTTTCTACAAGGATACAATTTGCATTCTTCTACATGCTAACCACCAGTTGAACCAGTACCATTTGTTGAAAATGCTGTCTTTTTTCCAGTGGATGGTTTAAGTTCCTTTGTCAAAGATCAAGTGACCATAGGTGTGTGGGTTTATTTCTGGGTCTTCAATTCTATTCCATTGAGTGACCTGCCTTTCACTGTATTAATACCATGAAGTTTTTGTTTTGTTTTTGTTTTTGTTTTTAAATCACAATTGCTCTATAGTACAGCTTAAGGTCAGGGATGGTGATTCCCCCAGAATTTTTTTTTATTGTTGAGGATAGTTTTCTATATCTTGTTTTTTTGTCATTCCAGATGAATTTTCAAACTGCTTTTTCTAAATCTAAGAAGAATTGAGTTGGAATTTTAATGGGAATTGCATTGAATCTGTAGATTGCTTTCAGCAACCACTCTAGAAATCAGCTTGGCAATTTCTCAGAAAACTGGACATAGTACTACCTGAGGACCCAGCAATACCACTCCTGAGCATATACCCA
Source organism: Mus pahari (assembly GCF_900095145.1). NCBI lineage: Eukaryota > Metazoa > Chordata > Mammalia > Rodentia > Muridae > Mus > Mus pahari. The sequence continues at coordinate 76,541,011 of NC_034590.1, read as the reverse complement.
GAAGATGTTCCAACATGTAATAAGGACACATGCTTTACTATGTTCATAGCAGCTTTATTTATAAGAGTCAGAAGCTTGGAAGAACTCAAATATCCCTCATCAGACGAATAGATACAGAAAATGTGGTACATTTTCACAATGGAGGACTACTTAGCCATTAAAAACAATGAATTTATGAAATTCTTAGGCAAATTGATGGGACTAGAAGATATCATCCTGAGCAGTCCCCAGGCTGATCCGGCACCCGGCACCTTTCCCCGCCCGAGGAGGGGT
>NC_034590.1:76533819-76540727 GCF_900095145.1 Mus pahari | reverse complement strand
AAGCTTGGAATACCCAAGATACAATTCACAGACCACATGAAGTTCAAGAAGATGGAAGACCAAATTGTGGATACCTCATCTTTCTTAGAACGGGGAACAACATGGGAGGAGATACAGAGACAAAGTGTGGAGCAGAGACTGAAGAAAAGGCCATCCAGAGACTGTACTACATGGGGATCCATCTCATACACAGCTACCAAATCCAGACAGTATTGTGGATGCCAACAAATGCTTGTTGACAGGAGCCTGATATAGGTGTCTTCTGAGAGGCTCTGCCAGTGCCTGACAAATACAAAAGTGAATGCTCTCAGTCAACCATTGGACTGAGCCTAGGGTCCCCAATGGAGGAGCTGAAAGGGTTTGCAGTCTCATAGGAGGAACAACAATATGAACCAACCAGTACCTCCAGAGTTCCCAGGGACTAAACCACCAACCAAAGAGTACACATGGAGGGACCTATGGCTCTAGTCACATATGTAGCAAAGGATGGCCTTTTCAGTTATCAATGTGAGGAGAGGTCCTTGGTCCTGTGAAGGCTCTATGCCCCAGTGTAGGGGAATGACAGGGCCAGGAAGCAAGAGTGGGTAGGTTGGAGAGCAGAAGTGTGTGTGGGGGAGTAGGGGTTTTCAGAGGGAAAATCAGGAAAGGGGATAACATTTGAAATGTAAATAAAGAAAATATCTTTTTTAAAAAAGCTTCTTCTGTTCACAGAATTGTTCCAAATTCATGTGATGAAAGAGTGAGGGAGTGACTTCACATGCCATAATGCCACCCTCAGCAAGTTAATTCACAGGGAGAAATCTGAAGATAAGAATTTCATCCTGAAGCATATAGGCACTGATATTTTGTCTGTAGAGAATGCTGAACCAAACACATATAGTTCCAAGTTTCATCTGTCTTGCCAAGATGGAAGTGGTTGGATAGCAAATATGTGTTCATTGGAAAGGTGAAAGTCATGGACATTATGGAATCATAGTACACTTGGAATATAAGAATGACAAGCCTAAGAAGAACGTTACCATGGACAGACCTAATATTTCTCACTTGTGGGCATCTTAATCAGTAGGCTGCCCCTTTGCAACTCGAGAGAATTTAAAATCTCGTCTGTCTACAATACTCAAAGTTTATCTTGCTTTTTGTCCTCTGTGTTCCTTTTGTTTCATATTCCCCTCAAAATCTAGGTGATTTCAGAATTAAGTTTATGACTACGAACAGAAGCTAAATAACAAAATACAGATACACTTCTGTGACTGTAGGTTTGGCAGGTAAAGAGAATGTTGTATAGATGTCAATAAAATGTCTAAACTACATTTGTTATTCTTTTTCCATTGAGATTCCCAAAAGCCATATTTGCAACTAGAATTCATCACAATAGAGATTAATAGGTAGATATTAATCACAAATATATGCTCTCCATTCAAAAAAATATTAACCTTACCTTTTAATGTCTATAGCATAACTTTTCTGAGTGCCAGAGCCTTGTGGAAGGTCCTGCTGAGGGCATTCTTAACCTCATTATTTCTCAGGCTATAAATGATGGGGTTCAACATGGGAGTCACAACAGAGTAGGACAGTGATAACATTTTCTTGCTTTCAGAATTCTTTGATGTAGGCCTAAAGTAAGTGAGGCTTAAAGACACATAGAAAAGAGAGACAACAAGGAGATGTGAGGAGCAGGTAGAGAAGGCTTTCTGCTTTCCTTTAGCTGATGGAATCTTGAGGATAGAAGCTGCAATGAGAGTATAGGAACATAGGATCAGCAGGCAGGGTATCATGACAACCAGAATGGTCCCAACAATGGCGTAGACCTCAAACCGAGATGTGTCTGCACAGACCAGCCTCACCACAGGTGGGTTGTCACAGAAGAAGTGGTTCACCTTGTTGTTGGCACAGAATGGAAAACTGAAGGTCCATGTGGTAGACAGAGTGGATACAGGGAATCCTGGAAACCAGGAGGCAGCAGCCAGTCTGACACGTGTCTCTTGGTTCATGATGACTGGATAATGCAAGGGATTGCAGATGGCCACATAGCGGTCATATGCCATGGTGGCAAGGAGGAAGCACTCAGCCACTCCAAAGAATAAGAAGAAATACATCTGAGTGGCACAGCCCAGGAAGGATATGCTTATGTCCTTTGCCATCAGGGTTCCCAACATTTTTGGTACAACGACCACGTTGAAGCCAATCTCTATGAAGGATAAATTCCTGAGAAAGAAATACATGGGGCTTTGCAGCATGGGGTCAGCCAAGGTCACCAGAATGATGAGGCTATTTCCCAGCAGAGTAACCAGGTAGATGGTGAGAAAGACCACGAAGAGCAAGGTCTGTATTTCAGAAGGCAGTGAAGAGAAGCTCATGAGGATAAATTCAGTTATTCTTGTCTGGTTTCCTGTAGCCATGGGCATGGCTAGTGTATAGTTGGAGACAGAGTCTTCAGCACACAATCATATTCTAGGTTTTATTTTGTTTCTTCAGAATACTGATTCATTTTAGGAAAGAGTGAATATCAGGATCTGTTGGAAAAAGAGGAAGTCCTGTATTTAAACTGTGACATGCCTGAATGGGCTTATGAATTTCATTTTTCCTAGTTTGTACATTAGCATTCATGAAGCCCAAACATATGGAGATCCCTGAATCTTTAGAAGTGGCACTGACAGATATATTATTGGTATTCTGCATGCTCCCAAATTTTTGAGAAACTGATTTCTCTACATGAACCCAAATTTTAGGAAATACATTTAGTATTTATAATTTCACAAAGAACACAACACAGCAATAGAAATAGAATTGTAATAGCAGATTGGCCAACTAATGATTTTTCTAGTTTTCATGAGTCCTGAGTTTGAGAAGTGAGTGAGGGACTAGTGTCTATCAAAATAATATATGTGTCTCCTCCCCATGAAATTTCTATTTTCTATATGAACTCACTGACCTCAGAGTAATGGTGGAAATGCAAGGAAAGGACTTTTTCTTTTTTAAAAATATGGCCACACTCTATAGCCCTGGTTGTCCTTGAACCCATGATTCTCCTACCTCTGCCTCTACCTCCTTAGTGCTCGGAATAAATACCACCACTCCTGTCATGTAGCAGATTTTTAAAAACATACCTGCTGAATGGCAAATACATTCTGATTTCTACTAAATTATATTTTATAGATTTTTCTACTTTATCTGAGGACTTGTTCCTCATCGCTTCAGAGAATTAATGAAATTTCTGAAAAAATTGCAATAAAGATAGTGGAAAAGATAATGAAGGGAACATATATCATTAAAATCAACCAGTTCAGGAGGTTCCTTACAATGATCTGGAGCCTATGTGCATTATTTGGTTCTAATTTTGTTGATTACCAACAGAATATTAGCATCATTGTTACAATCTAGAATATTGATTTCTAAACAAAACATGATGAGATAAAATTGGAAAATTAGATTTACTGAACTAGGCATGTTTAGGGAATCACCATAAAAAAAACAAAAACAATGTAATTGGTTATACCTGCAAGTTCAGCATGTGTCAGGTAAGTGATGACTTGAGTTCCCAGATAGCCTGTCTCAGAGAATAAGGCCTGTCTCAAAAAATAAAACATTCTTAGATTTTTATCCCATGCTAATGAATTCAGATTTTACTTGGTAGATGAGGAAACCCCGTGATCACTGAGTCAGTTGAATGACATGTTCATATATGTCTTGTTGAAAGATCACTCTGACTAGTGTGAGGCCAGGTGGTATAGTATGAGTGAAGGAGAAGGATAAGAGCTTTGTGCCAAAAAACAAGGAGACCAGGTTGTAGGCTCAGCTTTCCCAGGAGTGTCCAGTATGAACCAATTAGTCAGGCGAAAAACTGAATGAAGAAAGCTCAATATTATTGATGAATAATGTGAATATTAAGGCTACCTTTGAAATTCCAAAGCTCTATGCAGGAACTGGGGATTTTTTTTTTAATTGCAGAATGACTATGGTCAAACTGATCAAATTTAACTGATCAAAAATTTTCCTGAAGCATGTAATGTTTTGAGTTTTCTAATAAAGTCTTTCAAAATAGTAAAAGGATCAATAATATAGCAGTTGCTTTCAAGCAGAAACTTTCTTACTGTCACTGAAAGGCAAAGCCAGCTCTGGCATACAAGTTATGGATTAAAAAAGGACACACAGTGACTCTTCTATATTGAACTGATCTGTATTCCATTTTTCTTAAATTTTGAGTGGACTAAGGAAAATTTTGTTAAGTGGCCTGATTAGAAAAATAAACGCTGTAAAATACATAAAAATAAATAAAGTTAAGGAAGAAAGGAAGAAAGGAAGGAAGGAAGGAAGGAAGGAAGAAGGAAAGAAGGAAGGAAGGGAGAGAGAGAGAGAGAGAGAGAGAGAGAAAGAGAGAGAGAGAGAGAGAGAGAGAGAGAGAGAGAGAGAGAGTCACTCACTTTCAGCCACTTTTAAGGGAAGGTTACTATCCTGGTTGTGATATTGTATTCCACCATACTTCTCTACCCTACTTTCTGGAACTGAATGCAAAACTAAACTTCAGGAAGTAATATAAGAAATATTGAGTTGTATCTTTAAAGTAAAAGTCATATTTTAACAAATGGAAAGAAGTAGCTTTGTAAAGAAATCCTTTATGATGAGGGGGCATTTGGATGTTTGGAAATACCTCCATTATATCAGTTTGTTATAATTGGTTATGTCTTCCACAAACTATCATATTTTTTCATATAAATCAGAATTCTATAGCAAATTAAAAAAATCTGCCAGATTCAGAATGTCAGTGAGCTTCAAATGCATTTCAAAAGAGGCACTGTGTAATAGAACTCATTACTTTGAATATTAACTAAAAGTTAATAACATGACAATGGTAATAATGAAGACATGATAAAAGGCAATATTTTACAATTAATGAGAGAGATTTTACTTAAGAAGATTGGGAAGTTCTTTAAAATCTCTGCATATTTGTTGGTCAGAATCATAGAATCAGTGAGAATATTTAAGTAGCATAAACAGTAATAGACATTCCATTTGTCTTCCTTCCTATCTGTTTACCAATTCTCCTTCTCTTTATACTTAGTAATGTTAAGTGAGACAACTGGCCTTGCTGGAGCAGGCTGAAGAAACTGCTAAGAGATGCATCTGCACTGAGCTTGACAGGAGCAGAGGAAGCTGAAGCAGATGACAGAAAACCTTGAGTGTCCTCAGCTGTGTTTCTCTTGTCCTTGGAGTCAGATGAAGAGAGAGCCTTTATTTTCCCAGGTGTTAATGGATTTCTTTTATTCCCCATAGGACCCGCCCTTTCTTGAATCTATTGTCCTTTGAGGCCATCATGAAGTTCCAATACCAGCAGGATAAACCTCAAGAAAGACCAAACACTAGTAAAAGATTCCTTCAGTCCAATGGTTGGCTATCATCTGTCTCAGTCAGCTGCTGGTATATTCTCTCAGAGGACAGCCATGATAGGCTCTGGTCTGCAAATTCAACACGGCATCAGTAATAGTGTCAGGGTTTAGGTTTGGTGACCACCCATGGGGGATGGATTCCAAGTTGAGCCAGTCATTAGATAGCCTTTCCTTCAATCTCAGCTCCATTTTTGTCCCTGCATTTCTTTTAGACAGGAACAATTATGGGCCAAAATTTTTGAAGGTAGGTTGGTGACCCAATCCCTCCACTAGGGACCCTGTCTATCTACTGGAGACTATCTCTTCAGGTTCCATCTCCCCACAGCTGGGCATTTTGGCTAAGGTCATCCCCATGGAATCCTGTGAGCCTCTCACATTTGAGGTCTTTGGAACTTTTTAGAGGTTTTCCTCCACCCCTGGCAGCTGCTTATCTCCATTAATTCTCTCCTGTCTCCCCCCATACCTGATCCAGCCCCCTCTTCCCTCCCACTCCCCTCTCCCACCTAGGACCCTCCCTCCCTGACTCTCATGATTATTATGTCCCTCCTTCTAAGGGGGATTGAAGCATCCTCACTTGAGTCTTTATTCTTTTTTTTTTTTTTTTTTGGTATGGTGGTGAAAAGTCTTTTTTATTTTTCCTTTTTTAAAAAATTAGATATTTTCTTTATTTACATTTCAACTGTTTTCAAGCCTCCAATAACACACCCCCTAGTTAGTCTGGCTAAGGGTTTATCTATCTTGTTGATTTTCTCAAAGAACCAGCTCCTGGTTTGGTTGATTTTTCGAATACTTCTTTTTGTTTCCACTTGGTTGATTTCAGCCCAGAGTTTGATTATTTCCTGCAGTCTACTCCTGTTTGGTGAATTTGCTTCCTTTTATTCTAGAGCTTTCAAGCATGCTGTCAAGCTTCTAGTGTATTCTCTCTAGTTTCTTTTTGGAGGCACTCAGAGCTATGAGTTTTCTTCTTAGGACTGCTTTCATTGTGTCCCATAAGTTTGGGTATGTTGTGGCTTCATTTTCATTAAATTCGAAAAAGTCTGTAATTTCTTTCTTTATTTCTTCCTTGACCAAGGTATCATTGAGTAGAGTGTTATTCAGGTTCCACATGAATGTTGGCTTTATATTATTTATGTTGTTATTAAAGGTCAGCCTTAGTCCATGGTGATCTGATAGGATGCATGGGAAAATTTCAATAGTTTTGTATCTGTTGAAGCCAATTTTGTGACAAATTATATGGTCAATTTTGTAGGAGGTACCATGAGTTGCTTAGAAGAAGGTATATTCTTTTGTTTTACGATAAAATGTTCTGTAGATATCTGTTAAATCCATTTGTTTCATAAATTCTGTTAGTTCAACCTGTCTCTGTTCAGTTTCTCTTTCCATGATCTGTCCATTGTTGACAGTGGGGTGTTGAAGTCTCCCACTATTATTGTGTGAGGTGCAATGTGTGCTTTGAGCTTTACTAAAGTTTCTTTAATGAATGTGGCTGCCCTTGCATTTGGAGGATAGATATTCAGAATTGAG
>NC_034590.1:76514594-76533448 GCF_900095145.1 Mus pahari | reverse complement strand
CTCCACATAAAACCAGAGACACTGAAATTGATAGAGGAGAAAGTGGGGAAAAACCTCGAAGATATGGGCACAGGGAAAAGATTTCTCAACAGAACACCAATGGCGTGTGCTGTAAAATCAAGAATTGACAAATGGGACTTCATAAAATTGCAAAGCTTCTGAAAGGCAAAAGACACTGTAAACAAGACAAAAAGGCCACCAACAGATTGGGAAAGGATTTTTACCAATCCTAAATCTGATAGAGGAAGTCGATTTTATTCGATATTAGAATGGCTACTCCAGCTTGTTTCTTCAGACCATTTGCTTGTAAAATTGTTTTCCAGCCTTTCACTCTGAGATAGTGTCTGTCTTTTTCCCTGAAGTGGTTTCCTGTAAGCAGTAAAATGTTGGATCCTGTTTGTGTAGTCAGTCTGTTAGTCTATGTCTTTTTACTGGGGGAATTGAGTCCATTGATATTAAGAGATATTAAGGAAAAGTAATTGTTGCTTCCTGTTATTTTTGTTGTTAGAGTTGGGATTCTGTTCTTGTGGCTGTCTTTTAGGTTTGTTGAAGGTTTGCTTTCTTGCTTTTTCTAGGGCGTAGTTTTCCACCTTGTGTTGGAGTTTTCCCTTTATTATCCTTTGAAGGGCAGAATTCATGGAAAGATATTGTGTGAATTTGGTTTTGTTTTGAATACTTTGGTTTCTCCATCTATGGTAACTGAGAGTTTAGCTGGGTATAGTAGCCTGGGTTGTCATTTGTGTTCTCTTAGGGTCTGTATAACATCTGTCCAGGATCTTTTGGCTTTCATAGTCTCTGGTGAGAAGTCTGATGTAATTCTAATAGGTCTGCATTTATATGTTACTTGACCTTTTTCTCTTACTGCTTTTAATATTCTATCCTTATTTAGTGCATTTGTTGTTCTGATTATTATGTGTTGGGAGGAATTTCTTTTCTGGTCCAGTCTATTTGAAGTTCTTTAAGCTTGTTGTATATTCATGGGCATCTCTTTCTTTAGGTTAGGGAAATTTTCTTCTATAATTTTGTTAAAGATATTTACTNGCCCTTTAAGTTGAAAATCCTCATTCTCATCTACTCCTATTATCTGTAGGTTTGGTCTTCTCATTGTGTTTTTGATTTCCTGGATGTTTTGGGTTAGGATCTGTTTGCATTTTGCATTTCCTTTGATTGTCATGTCCCTGTTTTCTATGGAATCTTCTGCACTTGAGATTCTCTCTTCCATCTCTTGTNTTCTGTTGCTGATGCTTGCATTTATGGTTCCTGATTTCTTTCCTAGAATTTCTATCTCCAGAATTCTCTCCCTTTGTGATTTCTTTATTGTTTCTACTTCCCATTTTAGATCCTGGATGGTTTTGTTCAATTCTTTCACCTCTTTGGTAGTGTTTTCCTGTAACTCTCTAAGGGATTTTTGTGTTTCCTCTTTAAGGGCTTCTAGCTGTTTACCTGTGTTTTCCTGTATTTCCTTCTTAAAGTTCTCCATCATCATGAGAAGTGACTTTAGATCCATGTCTTGCTTTTCTGGTGTGATGGTGTATCCAGGACTTGCTATGGTGGGAGATTTTGGTTCTGATGATGCCAAGTAACCTTGGTTTCTGTTGCTTCTGTTCTTATGCTTGCCTCCTGCCATCTGATTATCTCAAGTGCTTGCTTCCCTCAATATATCTGATTGGAGCCTCTCCTTCCTATAATCCCAGTTGATTCAGGACTCCTCACAGTCCAGTTTTCTCTGTGATCCTTTGATTTCGGGCTCCTGTGAACCTGAGATTCTGGGTGTGTCAGAATTCTTGGCAGTCAAGCTTCCTCTGAGACTCTGAAATCCTGGTATGACCAAGCTCCTGTTATACTGGAATCCTGTTATCCTAAGATCCTGGGTGTGTTACATGTCTGGAAGTGGTGTCTCCTCTGAGGACTGTGAAGCTGTCTGGTCTGTTCAAAACCAAGGTAAACCAGTGCCAATCAGAAAGAACTCCAGCCTCTGGTCAGGCAGTGCTCTCATGTCCTTGCTCCTGCTGTCACAGGCCCGTCACAATTCTTTGGAACAGATGTTGTATTCCACTGATCCTAAGATCGAGTGGAGAGTCCTCTGGGGACTGTGAGGGTATCCACCAATTCACGCTCAAGGTGACCGGGTGCTGGAGCCGAAAAAAAGGGACTTCTTGGGTCTTTATTCTTGTTAAATGGTTATGGTCACAGTTTCCATTTTGTTTAAAGATAATTTTCTCATCGAATAGAAGTGATAGTATGATGAAATAAATTGGCTTATATTTGTTAAAAAACAGATATCGTTTATCAGTTTGACAAACATTCATATTATGTACTACCACAGATACGGCATTCTTCTGCCCATTGAATTATATATGTTAAAAAACCAGATATGGTTCTTGTGTTTATATTTCTTAGAGATGGGTTTTCATAGTACAGAATAGTCTTGCATTCATTATGTAGTAAGGTTGACTTTGAACTTCTGACCCTTCTGTCTTGACATACCAGTTACTGAGATCTGTGTGGAGGAGCATACCCAATGTGTATAGTGCAGCATGTTGAAGCAGGACTTCATGTATGCTATGCAAGCACACCACCAAATGAGCTACATCCCCCACCCAAATCACACTCCATATTTAGTGGTATCTCCAAGCAGACTAGCAATAAATAAGACTCTATGGTCTCTCAAAATCCAGGTGGCAAGAAATATAGCAATATAGGGGAGTGTGTCCCGAACACATAGGTATTAGTATTAGATTTATCGTCTTTAGTTATTATGTTCTATGCTGATCATTCTCTAAGAAATTGTATAAGAAGGAGACACAATCCTTGGTTGCTAATAGTTCAGATAACTTAAAACTTTTGGGTTTTGAAGGAGCCAGTCAACAGTTCAAGACAAAAATAGAATGCAAATAGATTATTAATTTTTAGCAAGCTTAATTCACTATTTTTTTGTAAAAAAAAAAAACCAACACCCTGTTTTGTTGTAGGTATAGCTGGAGCTTGGGTCCTATGCTCAGAGACACTGGTGTGCATTTTATGTGGGTGAATTCCTGACAGGAAACTTTGGTGGCCGTGTTGACAGAGGTCTGTGGTCAAGTAGCTATATGTCTTAAAGATGCCATGAGAGTCTTTATGAAGCTGTCCAGTGTGGCAATACAATATTTGGCTGAAGGGAGGAGTCATCAGTGCTGGGGCCATTAGCGACATATGTGTTGCCAGTGCCTTTAGATCTTAGATGTGATTTATCTGCACAGAACCACACTGTATTATTACCTGGTATGGGAAAGCAAGGTACTTGTTTTACATTCTCTCCTAAATAGCTCCTCTGCATAGAGAGCTGATTATCCCTTTCACGGAGGTAATGACCTCCTAGGAACATATAGTGTGACCCTTGTAGCTCTCAAACAACAAAAACATTGGCCTTGGTTCTCTGGCTGGCACGAATCTTCATAATCTTTTCCTGGAGGGAGACTCGGAGGAAAAAGTCAATGATCTCAGATTCCTTCACTGGCATAGAGGACAGAGCCTTGATGTTCATTTCTTTGTCTATGTGTTCAAGGTTGGTGAGGAAGATCCATTCCTTATCTATGGCCTTGCCTCCAAAAAGCCCAACATTCTCTACCTGGCCAGGCAAAGACACTGCCCATGGCCTAAAAGGCTTTTGCAGGAGTCACTGTCTGTCCTGGATCCTCCAGGGCCTATTGCCACATCTGCATTTTCTGCCATTTTGTGTTTACCAAGGATGTAGAATTAAATTATTCAGTTATTGAGGCTTATTATTAAATTATTGAGGCTTTTAATGTCCTTTTACTAGAGAAAGCAAAAATCCTAAATGTGTTTTAAATTTCAATACCATTTAAATGTGCCATTAAATTTCAAAACAATTTTTGCATTACATTTTTATTAAGTTATTTATTTTATATCTCACTTGCAGCTTACTCTCTCACAACTTCCCCCTCCCCTTTCCCATTGATCCTCCCCCTTTCTTCAGTGTCTTGCAAATCAAGTTGCATTAAGACTAAGTAATTTAGAGCTAAGATGAAAGGATGGACTATCCAGAGACTACCCCATCTGGGGATCCATCCCATCATCAGCCACCAAACCCAGATACTAATGCTCATGCCAGCAAGATTCTGCTGAAGGGACCCTGATATAATGGCCTCTTGTGAGGCTATGCCAGTGCCTGGCAAACACAGAAGTGGATGGTCATAGTCAGCTATTGGATGGAACACAGGGGCCCCAATGGAGGAGCTAGAGAAAGTACCCAAGGAGCTGAAGGCAACTGCAACCCTGAAGGTGGAACAACAATATGAACTAACCAGTACCCCCTGAGCTCGTGTCTCTAGCTGCATATGTAGCAGAAGNTGGCCTAATNNGCCATCANTGGGAAGAGAGGCCCCTTGGTCTTGNAAACTTTATATGACCCAGCANAGGGGAAGGCCAGGGCCAAGAAGTGGGAGTGGGTGAGTAGGGGAGCAGGGGCAGGGGGATGGTATAGGGAACTTTCGGGATAACATTTGAAATGTAAATTTGAAATATAAATAAAGAATATATCTAATAAAAATGAATAAATAAATAAAAATAACCCAATTAAATAATAAAAAAGTAAAGTATCTATTTGCCATGAAAAAAAAAAAAAAGACTAAGTACATCTTCTTCTGTTGAGTTTTGACAAGGCAATCCAGTCAGGGAAAAGGGATAAATTGCAGGCAATGAGACAGCTTCTGTTCCTGCCTTAGGAATCTCACATGAAGACCCAGCTACATAACTGCTACATATGTTCAGAGAGCTTAGGTCTGTCCCATACATGTTTTCTGGTTGTCAGTTCAGTCTCTATGAACCCCTATGGACTCAGGTTAGTTGATTCTATAGGTTTTCTTCCTGTGTTCTTGACACATAAGAACTACTTTAAATTTACCAATAGGAGCAAGTATAACTTACAAATATATGAATGCAGTGTTAAGGAGGAAGACAGACAGAGAAATACCTAGAGCCATGCCATAGGGTACAGGAGGAGGAAAATGTACAAGGACATTTTCCCTCTACCTCAAGCAAGGTGGTTGTAGACATGATGATTCTTGCTTACAACCAGTTCCTCCAAATTCCTCCAACAAGGGTCAGAAGCGATACATCTTCCTATGAATTGTTGATGAGATAGACCCCAGAGGTATCCCCCCCCCAATATAGACTTATTGATAATGCTTCTGCTTGCCCACCATAGTTAGATAGTAACATCCTATTGTTGAAGATACCCCACATTTTGATTACAGAAATCAAATTGGAACTCAATTGGAATATTCCTTGTAGGCATGACATTATTATGCATTGTGTAAAGATTATCCTTGTATTATTGAAATGCTGATTTCTCTACCCCCATAGCTGGTTGCAATCCTTATTCTGAGAATCTCTTGTCTTGGTGTCATATAAATATACTTCCCAATTTTTCTCTGATTGGTCAATAAAAAAGCTGATCAGCTGTCAGAGTATGGGGAAGAAAGAGAGAGGAAGTAGGGATTAGCCATGGGGAGAGAAAATAGAGGTCATTATTGAATCATGTCAAAGTGGCACAGATGCCAGATGTCTAAAACCTTTTTAAAAATAACATTTTCTCAAACACTGCAGACTCCAGCTGCTCTGATTCGAGACAAACCAGTCCAAAGGATAGGTGAGTGAGCTCCTGCCAGTTGTTACAGGAGCAGAATTACCCCATTCCCCAGATTCAGTTCCCCAAGCCCATTCTACCACCTCCCTCACCCTTACCTCATTGCTCACCCTGTGGCTGGGCCTCTGCCCCAATTCCCCAATTCTAATAAACTCTAGATGCTCAGGTGCAGGCCATACCAATCTGAAGAACAGAGATCCTCTGCTGCACCAAAGGTCAAGCAAGTTCCCAGAAGTCAAGCCCCCCAACCTCGGATATTCCATAATAGTTCAGAGGTCAAGCAGGCTGCCAGAAGTCTGGGACACAAAGCCCAGATGAACAAAGAGGAAACAGAAACCAAGGAATGAAATACCCTTCCAACGAAGATAAACTCAGAAATCAGTTCCTTGACCTTTAATCACCCAAAATCCAGAGGCCTAAATGCCAGTGTAAGAACACAATCAACAACAGACAGGGCATTATGGCACCACCAGAGCCAAGTTGTCCTATGACAGAAAGACTTGAATATCCAAATACAGCTGAAGCATAAGAAAATGATCTTAAATCCAACTTTATGAAGGTGATAGAGGTATTTAAAGAAGAAGTGAAAAAGAAAAGATGAACAAAAAATTGGTGGAAATCAATGAGTACTGTAAAGAATGCCAAAAAAGAGAAGAAAAAGCCAACAGGCAAAAATTGTTCATGACCAGAAAATTGAAATAGAAGCAATAAAGAAACCACAAATGGAGAGAATCCTGGAAATGTAAAGTCTAGACACATGTATCACCAACACAATTCAAGAGACATAAGAAAGAATCTCAGAGGTAGAAGCTATAACATATGAAATTGAGGCATTGGTCATAGAAAATGTTAAATATAAAAAGTTCCTGACATAAAACATCCAGGAAATCTGGGAATCTATGAAAAGATGAAACATAAGACTAATAGGAATAGAAGAAGGAGAAAATTCCCAGTACAAAAGTCCACAAAATCACAGAAGAAAGTTTCCTTCTCCAAAAGAAAGAGCTGCCTATAAACATACAAGAAGCTTGCAGAACACCAAATAAACTGGACCAGAAAAATATCATTCTGCCACGTAATAATTAAAACACTAAATGTAAAGAACAAAGAAAGAATATTTAAAGTTGCAGAGAAAAGGGCCATGTAACGCAAAAAGGCAGAGCTATTAGAATTATACCCAACTACTCAACAAAGACTCTAAAAGACAGAAGGCCCTGGACAGATGTCTTGCTGACTCTAAGAGACCGCAAATTTCAGCCAAGATTACTATACCCTACAAAACTTTCTGTAACTTTAATATTCTTCAAACCTTATTGTTAATGATGTTTCTTGAATGTCTTAACCTCCCAGGTAGTCCACCACCCACCAGAGGTAGTAGTAAAGAAAGGATATGGGGTAAGTGGACCTGTTTAGAAAGGTTCTTTGGAGTAACTCCTGTCTGTGTTGTCTGGAAATCAGCAGTTTAATTCACAGGTTAGCAGACAGCGGCAACTTGATCCTCTTACAATCACTTTGCAGATAAACCCGCAGTCCAGTTTAGCAAGAGAGGTGACATGACCTAGCAAGACAGCCAGGCCTTAGTCTTGGCTTGAGTCAGCAGGAGGGACTGGCAGGAACAACAGGAGAAGTTTTAGGTGTGCCTCTCTCAAGTCAGATGAGGGACCCACAAGTATTGCAGGGCTAGCTGTACCAGCAAGCCAAGCTCTCTCTCGCCTCTAACCCTCTAAACACCACGTCTCCTCCATATGCTTGCCTCAGCATGGGTCTTGGTCAGCATATGTCTTGCCTCAGAATGTGTATCCAATCAGCTTGAGTCCAAGAAGTCCCAACAAATGCAGCTCAATTATGCAATGTAAGGTGTGTAAGGTGGACCAATACATGTGCGTCATTAGCACAAACCTTTCATCATGTGTTCTTTCATGTGCTTGCTTTAGCAGAACATCCTCTCTCCTGTGTCTGCTTCAGTGAAACATTCCTTCATGAGTCTGTCTTAGTCTTTCACCTGGGTCCACGCCAGGAAAACATTCCTTCATGTGTTTGCCTCAGCAAAACACCACTCAACACAACTGACTTTCCAAAGAACCCTTAAGTTTCTACTTCAACTTTCTATTACCATAGATTGAGAAAATAAGGTATTCCACAACAAAACTAAATTTAAACAATATCTATCCACAAATTGAGCCCTACAGAAGATGTTAGAAAGAAAACTCTAACCCAAGGAGGTTAATTACACCCAAGGAAACACAGGAAATAATTTTATATCAGCACAAACAAAGAAAGGGAAACACACACACACACACACACACACACACACACACACAGTCACAACCTGCATCACAGGAATAAACAATCATGGGTCATTATTATCTCTCAACACCAATGGTCTCAGTTCCCCAATAAAGAGATATAGGCTAACAGAAAGGATGAAAAAAAAAAAAGAAAAAAACCTCAGAATCCATAATTTTGCTGCCTACAAGAAACACATTTCAACATCAAAGATAGGCATTACCTTAGAGTAAAGGGCTGGAAAAAGATTTTCCAAGCAAATGAACTCAAGAAGCAAGCTGGTGTAGCTTTCTATCAAAATAGACTTTCAACCAAAATTAATCAAAAGAGACAGGGAAGGACACTTTATAATCATCAACAGAAAATACACTAAAATAACTTTTCAATTCTGAATATCTATGCCCGAAATGCAAAGGCACTCCCATTTATAAAAGAAACATTACTAAAGCTTATATCAGACATAGAACCCTACCCATAAATAGTGGGAGACTTCAAAACCCTACTCTTTCTCACCAATGGACAGGCCATCAAAATAGAAACTAAACAGACCTAATGGAACTAACAACGTTTTGACTCAAATGGACTTAACAGATATCTACAGAACATTTCACCCAAACACAAAAGAATATACTTTCTTTTCAGCACTTCATGGAATGTTCTCCAAAATTGACCATGTAACTTGGTCACAAATAGTATGCATGGAGGAATTCATGGCTCCAGCTACATATGTAGTGAAGGATGGCCTTATTTGGCATCTGTGGAAGGGGAGGCCCTTGGTCCTGTGGGGGCTTGATGCTCCAGCAAAGGGGGATGCTAGAGTATTGAGGTAGGAGTGGGTGAGTGGGTGGAGGAGCACCCTCACAGAGGCAAAGGGGAGGGGAGATGGGGCGAAGGGGTTGTGGAGGAGTAACTGGGAAGGGGGATATCATTTGAAATGTAAACAAATAAAATGATTGATAAGGAAGTCTGTCAATGCTATCCACCACATAAACAAACTGAAAGGAAAAAAAAAACCCACACGGTTATCTTTCATTACATGCTGAAAATTCTTTGACAAAATCCATCACCCCTTCATGATAAAAAGTTTTGGAGAGATCAGAGTTACAAGGTCTATACCTAAACCTATAATAGAGGCAATGTATAGGAAGCAAATAGCATCAAATTGATTGTAGAGAAATTCAAAGCAATTTTACTAATATCAGAGACAAGACAAGATTGCCCACCCTCTTTGTATCTATTCAGTATAATACCTGAAGTTTTAGATAGAGCAATAAAACAACTATAGGATATCAAGAAGATACAATTTGGAAGTAAAAAAAAATCCAAGTATTGCTATTTGCAAGTGATATGATAGTATAGGTAAGTGACCTACAAATTCTACCAGAGAACTCTTATAGCTGATAAACACCTTCAGCAACGTGGCTGGATACAAAACTAACTAAAATAAAATCAGTAGCCCTTTTATATACAAATGACAAATGGGATGAAAAAGAAATTAGGGAAACCACACCCTTCACAATAGCCACAAATATAAAATATCTTGGTGTAATTCTAACTCTAATCAAGCAACTGAAAGATGTGTTTGATTAAAAACCTTGTCTTTGAAGAAGGAAATTTAAGAAGATATCAGAAGATAGAAAGGTCTCCCATGCTCATGGATCAGTAAAATTAACATAGTAAAGATGGCCATCCTACCAAAAGTAATCTATAGATTCAACACAATTCCCATCAAAATACCAACAGAATCCCTACAGCCTTTGAAAAAAGCAGTGCTCAACTTCATGTGAAAAACCAAAAACCTGAGGGCCTCTAAAGCAATCCTGTACAATAAAAGAGCTTCTGGAGAAATAACCACCTCTGACCCCAAGTTGTACTACAAAGCAATAGTTACAACCACATGGTATTGGCATAAAAATGGATAGGTTGATTAATGTAATAAAACCAAAGGCCCATAAGTATTTTCACTTATCTATGGACACTTGACTTTTTTTTTTTAAAAAAAGAAGCCAGACCTATACATTGAAAAAAAAAAAAAACATTTTCAACAAATGGTTGTAGTCTAGCTGGATGTCTGCATGTAAAGGAATGCAAATAGATTTCAATTTATCAACCAGCCTAAAACTCAAGTCCGAGTGGATCAAAGGCCTCAATATAAAATCTACACTAAACTTGATAGATAAGATACACTGAACCGGAAGGAGAGAAAGTGGGGAGTAACCATAAATACACTGGTACATGAGACAACTTCCTGGACAGAACACCAATAGCTCAGGCACTAAGATAAATGATTAATTAATGGGACCTCATGAAACTGAAAAGCTTCTGTAAGGTATAGGACACTGTCAAAAGGACAGTCTAACGAAATGGGAAAAATTTTCACCAACTCTGCATCTGACAGAGGGTTGACATCCAAAACATATAAAGACCTAAAGAAATTAGACATCAACAAACTAAATAACCCAATTAAAAATGGGATACAGCTATACAGAAATTTCTCTACAGGAATCTCTGATGGTTGAGAAACACTTAAGGAAATGTTCAACATCTTTAACCCTCAGGGAGATGAATTTCAAAAGGACTCAGATTCAAATCTACACCGGTTGGAATGGCTAAGATAAAAATCTTAAGCTACAGCTCATGCTGGTGAGGATGTGGAGCAAGGGAAACACTCCTCTATTGCTGTTGGGAATGCAACCTTGTATAACCACTCTGAAAGTTAATTTGACAATTTCTCATAATATTAGGACTAGATTTACCTCAAGACCCAGATACACAACTCCTAGACTTAAACCCAAAGGATGCTCCATCATATCACAAGGACACTTATTCAAATATGTTCATAGCAGCTTTACTCATAGTAGCCAAAATCTGTAAACAACTTAGATATCCTCCAACCAAAGAATGGATAAAGAAAATGTGGTCTGTTTACACAACGGAGTACTACTTGGCTATTAAAAATAAGCACAACAGGAAATTTGCAGGCAAATGGATGGAACTAGAAATGATCATTCTGAAATAACCAGACCCAGAAAGACAAATATAGTATGAACTCACACTATGTACATACAAATTGATACTAGCTGTAAAAGATCACCATGCTATAATCTACAGACTCAAAGAAGCTAAGTAACCAGGAGGGCTCAAGGGTGTGTGTGTGGTTGAATCTCACTGATAAGGGGGAAATAAAATAGACATAATGAGTAGATAATAAGGGCAGAGGAATTCATTGGGGTTGGAGGTTAGGGATGGGAACAGGATGGATTAGGTGTAGAGGAGGACAGAGATAGAGAACACTGGGAGTAACATCTGGAATTGGAGGAAGGAGGACGTCTTTGGGGTTACCTAAAACGTAGGGCCATGGAAACTTCCTGAAATGTATGAGGGTGACCCTAGGTAAGAATCCTAGCAATGTGGGATATGGAACCTAAACTGGCTGTGTTTTATAACTAGGAGAAACTTCTAATAGAAGAATTGGGACACCAACCCAGCCATAAAACCTTAGACCCCCAATTTTTCCTGCCTACAAGATGTGCAGGGGTAAAAATGGAGTAGAAATTGCGTAGCCAACTAATTACTGGTCCATTTTGAGACCCATGCCATGAGAAGGAGTCTACTCCTCACACCATTAATGATATTCTTCTATATGTACATACAGGTGCCTAGCATAACTGTTATCAGAGAGGCTTTGCTGAGCAACTGACGGAAACAGATGCAGGGACCCACAGCCAAACATTAAGTGGAGCTTAGGGAATCTTGTGGAAGAGGTGGAAGAAGGATTAACAGAGCCAGAGGGACTACAAGAAGACATACAGAAACAACTAATTTGGGCCTATAGTGGCTCACAGAGACTGAATCAACAACCAGGGAGCATGCATGGGACTGACCTAGGTCCTCTGCACATATGTTATAATTGTGTAGCTTGGTCTTCTTGTAGGATACCAAAAGGATGTGCATTAAAGAGGATGAGCTTAGATTTACATAGAATTGCCTTCATAGAAAGGAAAAATTAGAGTTGAATATTGAATAAAGTTAGTGTTATCTTGGGACCGGTTAGAAAGGGTAAAAGGAGATAACTGTAGAGAGAAAAACAGAAAAGATACATAACTGTGGATAGTAAAATATACTTTCTGTTGAAGAAACATTCTGTTCAAATGTTATTTTATTAGAAAAATAACATTTTTTCAGTTTTATAAGCCTAGGGAACCCTGCCAGAGGAAAGGTGGCCTCCAGGGAGGGCTCTGACTGCAGGAGCAGGTGAGAGAGCCATCTTGCATCCCAGGTCCCTCAGAGACCAGTCTGTTCAGGAGTGCACATGGACTGCAGAAGCAACATAGCTTCTGGGACAAGTCCCCTTTTGGGCCTTCATCTTCAGCCAGGAGGCAGAGCTGAGCTCCAGACCTCTGTGCACCTTCCCTGCAAGAGGAGAACTTGCCTGCAGAGAGTGCTCTGACCACTGAGACCCAGGAGAGAGCTGGACTCCCAGGAGTGCTGACAGAGGCCAACAGAATCACAGGAGGAACAAGCTCCAGCCAGAGACAGCTATAACAACTAATGCCAGAGATTACCAGATGGCGAAAGGCAAATGTAAGAATCTTACTAACAGAAACCAAGACCACTCACCATCATCGGAACCCAGAACTCCCACCTCAGCAAGTCCTGGATACCCCAACACACCCGGAAAGCAAGATTCAGATTTAAAATCATATCTCATGATGCT
Organism: Mus pahari; assembly: GCF_900095145.1. Taxonomy (NCBI): domain Eukaryota; kingdom Metazoa; phylum Chordata; class Mammalia; order Rodentia; family Muridae; genus Mus; species Mus pahari. Next base: position 76,520,798 of record NC_034590.1, on the reverse strand, counting down.
GGTAGAGGATTTTAAGAAGGAAATTAATAACTCACTTAAAGAAATACAGGAGAACATGGCTAAACAGGTAGAAGGCCTTAAAAGAGGAAGCACAAAAATTCCTTAAAGAATTACAGGAAAACACTGCTAAACAAGTAGAAGCCCTTAAAGAAGAAACACAAAAATTCCTTAAAGAATTACAGGAAAACACAACCAAACAGGTGATGGAATTGAACAAAACCATCCAAGATCTAAAAGTGGAAGTAGAAACAATAAAGAAAACCCAAAGGGAGACAACTCTGGAGATAGAAACCCTAGGAAAGAAAAGCCTCAAAGATATGGGTACAGGGGAAAAATTCCTGAATAGAACAGCAACGGCTTGTGCTGTAAGATCAAGGATCAACAAATGGGACCTCATAAAATTGCAAAGCTTCTGTAAGGCAAAAGANACTGTCAATAAGACAAAAAGGTCACCAACAGAGTGGGAAAGGACTTTTACCAATCCTAAATCTGATAGGGGACGAATATCCAATATGTACAAAGAGCTCAAGAAGCTGGACTCCAGAAATTCTAATAACCCCATTAAAAATGGGGTACAGAACTAAACAAAGAATTCTCAACTGAGGAATACCGAATGGCTGAGAAGCACCTGAAAAAAATGTTCAACATTCTTAATCAACAGGGAAATGCAAATCAAAACAACCCTGAGATTCCACCTCACACCAGTCAGAATGGCTAAGATCAAAAATTCAGGTGACAGCAGATGCTAGCAAGGATGTGGAGAAAGAAGAACACTCCTCCATTCTGCTTGTGGACGTTGTACATCGTGGTGCGGAGCCTAGTGCGCACCACGATGTACAACGTCCACAAGCAGTACCTCTCCTGGGCATATACCTAGAAGATGTTCCAACTGGTAATAAGGATATATGCTCCACTATGTTCAGAGCAGCTTTATTTATAATAGCCAGAGCTGGAAAGAACCCAGATGTCCCTCAACAGAGGAATGGATGCAGAAAATATGGCACATTTACACAATGGAGTACTACTCAGCTATTAAAAACAATGAAATTATGAAATTCTTAGGCAAATGGATGTGTCTGGAGGATATCATCCTGATCCCAATCACAAAAGAACTCACTTGATATTCACTCGCTGATAAATGGATATTAGCTCAGAAACTTAGAATACCCAAGATACAATTTCCAAAACACAACAAAATCAAGAAGAAGGAAGACCAAAGTGTGGATACTTCATTCGTCCTTAGAATAGGGAACAAAATACCCATGGAAGGAGTTACAAAGTTTGGACCAAAGGATGGACCATCCAGAGACTGCCCCACCTGGGGATCCATCCCATAATCAGCCACCAAACGCAGACACTATTGCATATGCCAGTAAGATTTTGCTGAAAGCACCCTGATATAGCTGTCTCTTGTGAGGCTATGCCAGTGCCTGGCAAATACAGAAGTGGATGCTCATTGTCATCTATTGGATGTAACACAGGGCCCCCAATGCAGGAGCTAGAGAAAGTACCCAAGGAGATGAAGGGGTCTGCAACCCTGTAGGTGGAACAACAACATGAACTAAACAGTACCCCCAGAGCTCTTGTCTCTAGCTGCATATATAGCAGAAGATGGCCTAGTCAGCCATCATTGGGAAGAGAGGCCCCTTGGTCTTGCAAACTTTATATGCCCCAGTACAGGGGAAAGCCAGGGCCAAGAAGTAGGAGTGGGTGGGTTTGAGAACAGGCAGGGGGGAGGGTACAGGGAACTTTCGGGATAGTAATTGAAATGTAAATAAAGAAAATATCTATTCAAAAAGAAAGAAAATGAAATAAATAGAAGGTAAAAAAAAAGCCCAGGGAAATAATTCTTTGTACACATTAAGAGTTCATTTATTTATTTAATGGTGTCAGTACATTTTATCTTTTTGCCACACCCAAAGACTTTTGACATTCCATATCAAGCACTATTATTTTCTTTCTTTCTCCTTCTTAGTTTTTGTATATTAAAGCAGAATAAACTATATAGAAAAACACACAGTATTTTTGGCTGCATAAATGGATGAGGGTAAAATGGAATCACAATAATTGACTGCTCATTCAACTAATGGTTGGATGTAGTGAGAAATGTAATGGGAAAGAAGCCAGAGCTGAACTGTGAGTACATTTTGTGACAGAGTAAGAACATTAGTTTTATTCTGAAGAATAAGAGAGTGATAATAGATTTATGCATGACAATGCTGGATAGATGCAAATTTAGAAAACATTCAGCACCGCTAAGGGGAGTGGATTAAGGTATGTTTAAACCTGCAGCATTATTGCAGGCAGACCAATTAGTAGGCTCCATCCCTGATCCTTGTAGGAAGTACAAGCCAGTGCCTGAGATTTATCTCCATATGGATGATCCACTGTAACCCTGGGAATGGATATGGTGTCTGAAAAATGCACACAGGGTGGAGAGGAAAAGGCTAGTGAATCCCTAGAAAAATAATCTAAAAAGACTTAGAAAACAAGGAATTTGCTCTTGGAGAAACAACAGGGTATCCATAGATACCAAAGAGAGCAGGATTAACTGCAAAGAGAGGTTGGCAAGCAGTTCCAAGAGCAATGTCTTACTTCCATAGCATCTCAGGAAGCCCAGAGAGCGCCTGACTTCCTCAAGAGTATTTCTTAGTAGAACCAGAGAAGTCCCAAGCATGGGATCACTTGGCTCTGCTCTTCCTTCATCCCATCAAGATCCTAGTCCCTCCAGGTTTCTATTTTCAGAATTACAGTTTCTGGGACCTGCAAGGACCCTAGAGGTCCAACAGTAAAAGTTTCGGAGTCTGCCAAGAGAAGTTCCCTCTTGACACTCTGATGCAGCTAGTCTGGCTAAACACTGTTGTCACTGACTTCTGTTTTCAGTTTCTTTAATCTCTGGGGCTGCAGGCTAATAAATTTATTAATGATCAGTCACTGTCTGTGACCTCATTAAAAAGTTGTTAATGAGCTACTCTGCTGCACAGGGAGCGAGGATGATGGAGACTCCCAGTGGCCTCCGATGGGACCTGGGGGGAACCTTAGTGGTACAGGCAGGATCAGAGCTGGGAGAGGGTAATGGTCCAGGCAGCAGAACTATATCTCCTGATGAGCTTGTCTTGGCAAGGGGCCACCTCCAAATCACAAGTCCCTGCTGCCTGCAAGTTTAGGGAATGGCTGTTAGCCAGAGGATTTCCTCTGGGCTGTCAACTTTGCTTTGAATCACATCTGATAACTTGTATTGGTGGGAGACTTGAACTTCTAAGGTTAAGAAGTGACCCTCTTTGCAGTTAATCCTGCTCCATTATGAAAGTCTTTTGATCAGTCTGTCTTACATGCTGTTTCCCCTTCATAACTGATCTTTTTGTGACTGCCAAGGTGATACTTTAAAAATATAGATCTAATTATTTTTGTCCTCATAACCTTAAAGTTGATTACTTTTAGCTCACAAATTTCTGTTCAAACAAAGTAGCAGAGAATCCTTTTCAGTTTTGTTTCCTTGCTACCATCTCACAATCATTTTTCTGTCATGCCTTAACTTTTATCACTGTTACCTCCCTACTATTTAAACACTGCCGTCACATTACCTTAGTGCTTACATTTCTATAGAAATTACAACGTGCCCAGGATCACTCTTTAGTGATTTACCCATAGTGACTAAAAAAATGCTCCCAACCAAGCTGTTAAGTAGGGTTATGAGTGTCATTCTTTATGGAAGAAGAGACTAAGACTTGCTGATAAGTGACAAGATCAGTATTAAAGCCTAGGTATTTTTATTTTGGCATCTATGTTTTTAGCAAGATATTTGAAAACTATAGCTCAGAAGTAAATTCAAACCTCCACCAGTCTTCATATTGTCTATAAAAACAGGCTCATTATTCATAGATTGGCAGATTGTTATATTGGCTGTGTTCTTATATAACAATTGGTAATATTGTTATAATGGCTATGTTACTAAAACCAAACTACAAATTCACTGAGCTCTCCATCAGACTACCAGCAACATTCTTTGCAGAAACAGAGAAAACAATCTATAAAGAATCCACGCCTAGTTGACCCCAAATACCTTAAGCTTTCCTGAGCAACAACAGCAATGTTGGGCAGATCAAAACACCTGGTGTCAAAACACACTGCTGTCATAGTAAGAAAATCATGGTATTGGCATAAGAATAGACACATACGCAAGTAGATTCGAAGTCCCAGAAGTAAATCCACACAACGAAATGCATCTGATATTCAATAAAGCTGTAAAAGGTATAACAGTACCTATGCTGAAGAGAAGACTGTATCTTGTCTCCATGTAAAAAAATTAAACTAGATTTTCTCATTTCCTATGAAAATTCAGTTGAAAAAAATCATCAATACTCTTAATGTAAAAATCTTCATATCTGAAAGTAGTAGAGGATAAGATTGAGGGACACTTCAAGATATAGACACAGCCTAGGAAGTAATAGGAAGAAGCAACAAGCAATTTACAGTAAGTTCCCAAGCTCCTGAATAGCAAGAAAATAACAGAAAAGAGAGTCCAGAAGACAGGAGACAGCCTTTGGCAGTATTTTGCATGACAAGGTTGATATCTGGAACGTATAGAGAACTAAAAATGTTGACATCTAAAGAATCAATTAATTAATGAGTAGGCAAATGATGTTCACAAAGGAAGGAAAAAATGATTCATCGTGCTTGCTACTAAGGAAATGCAAATCAAACGACAGAGAGATCCCATCTCACTCCTGACCATTCAACAGAATACAAGGTGTAAATGGAAATGAGATTATGAAGCCCTTTACTTTGTATGCTGACTAAAAGAAGTGGGGTGAGGCACGTAATAAACTTCTTTGCCACAAGATGGCAATAGAGCTTCAGTTTAAAATCTTGAAGCTGTAACACTGAAGTCATTTTAAAATTTCTGTCAAGTTTGTGTAAGATAGACTGGACAATTTAACAACTATTACTCAAGTCAAGTACTTACCAAATTATGAATTAAAGAAAACACTAACCAGTAATCCTTTAGAATAACAAAGGAAAAAGCCGGACAAACGCTGGTAATGATGACTCAAAATTATTGACACACTATTTATGACTAAGTTGATAAGTCAGCCGAGGTGTCTGTCAGTAGATAAACAGACAGGAAGTTTGGTATGTTCGAAGAAAAGAGTATTATTTATCAGTAGAGAAGAATGGAATCTTGCTGTTTGCAGAAAAATGGAATAAAAAAACATCTGGAAATATAAATGTCAACATTGCTCATATGTGCAACAGAAAAAATATGACAGAAAAGCAAGAAGAAGCTATCAGAGAGGAGGAGTTAGGAATTATTAGAGAGGCAGAATCTTTAGAAGATTCACAGTGGTCAAGAGAATAATGGGGTGTGTGTGATAAGAGTATGATGCATATATGTGAGAAAATTGGGCATGAGATCCATTGTTTTATACAATATGTGCTAGTAGAAAATTTCCATTTTACTTTACAGTATATAAAATTGCAGTAGATTGAAATTATAGGTCAATGTATGGGGTTTTAATATCAATAACTGTAATCAGCCCTCACATATTTTATGTTTTCTTTATCAGAGCAATAAATTTCTCAACAAACGATATACATGGCATTTTCAATGTGAGTGTGTGTTTACATCCCTAATCCATTCCATTGTCTCCTAGCTTCCATTGTTGTATACTAAGAAACACACTGTTGGCTTCTGTTTAGGATGGGCAATATCTGGCCTTTTTGATCATTGCTTAGTATTTCCTTTTCTCTTTGGTTCAGTAGTTTTGGATTGATATATTTAGTGGTAAGTTTCTTTTTCATTAACTGGTTTGTGACTTACTTCCTGAATCTGAGACTCTGGGTGTTACCTTTCAGTCATTGACAGTTCCTCAATGTGTGTGTGTGTGTGTGTGTGTGTGTGTGTGTTTGTGTGTGTACACTCATGCTTTCTCCACATTCTTACTCCATGGGTTATGACATTTTAATGTGGTTCTTATCAAGTTGTACCAGTGTTCCAAATTTATTGAATATTATTCCTAACTTTATTCTGTTTAATGACTAATTTTTTATTATTATTTTCTTTATTTACATTTCAAATGCTATCCCGAAAGTTCCCTATACCCCCCACCTCGCCCCTGCTCCCCTACCCACCCACTCCCACTACTTGGCCCAGGCCTTCCCTTGTGCTGGGTCATATAAAGTTTGCAAGACCAAGGGGCCTCT
>NC_034590.1:76508459-76514499 GCF_900095145.1 Mus pahari | reverse complement strand
TTCCATCCAATAGCTGGCTGTGAGCATCCACTTCAGTATTTGCCTGGCACTGGCATAGCCTCACAATAGGTCACAATATCAGGGTCCCTTCAGCAGAATCTTGCTGGCATGTGCATTAGTATCTAGGTTTGGTGGCTGATGATGGGATGGATTCCCGGATAAATTCACCTTGTACTCTTTCATTAGAAAGTCTTTTGAATTAGTAATATCATTCAGCCAATCATGACAAAATGTCAAAGCCACTTAACTTTGCCTTTATAGAGTCAGAACAGCCATAATGCACAAACACATGAGTGTGGCTGTAACCTAATCATCCCGTTTCTTAGTGCTGACATTTAATTTCATATCATTTTTCAATTTTATATCATTTCAACTTAATATTTTTATTATTCTCACAATTTAACTGCATGTATATTCATGTGTGTGTGTGTGTGCGCGCGCGCGCATGCGCATATATATATATATATATATATATATATATATATATATATCTCACTCATGTGTTTGCACATTATGGCTGTTCTGACTCTATAAAGGCTGAGTGGCTTTGAAAGTTTGTCCATTTGTGGTTCTGTCATCTGCTGCTCGAGTACCGAGAACCACAGTGTCATTGGTCATTACTTGTCAATGTTTTCAGTGCTGTGCATATCTCTGTTCACCAGTATTTTATATATTCTGTTTTATTGTTTGGGCACATATCATGACAAACAATAGAGAGTGGAGTTTAAGTGCCACTTCTCAGGGTGCCGTGGCATCAGGATCACTTTGTTATCCAGTGAGATGGAAGAGTTGAGTGCTTTTCTACTGCATACATGGTCCTGGACTTGACTCCCAGGGCACAGGCTGTACCAGTAAATGAAATAAGCCATGATTGATTGCAAAAACCAAACAGTCCAAATAAAAGGCTGCATTCCGATAGGTATGGGTCCTTGGAGAACTAGAGCTAGAGAAAGTACCCAAGGAGCTGAAGGGGTCTGCAATCCTATAGGTGGAACAACAATATGAACTAACCAGCATCCCCAGAGCTCGTGTCTCTAGCTGCATATGCAGCAGAAGATGGTCTAGTCAGCCATCATTGGGAAGAGAGACCCCTTGGTCTTGCAAACTTTATATGCCCCAGTACAGGGGAACACCAGGGACAAGAAGGGGGAATGGGGGGGGTAGGTGAGGGGGGAGTATAGGGGACTTTGGGGATAACATTTAAAATGTAAATGAAGTAAATACCTAATAAAAATTGGAAAAAAAAAACAATGACTTCATGAAATTCTTAGGCAAATGTATGGAACTAGAAAATATCATCCTGAGTGAAGCAACCCAATCACTAAAATAAATTAGTCTTTATAGAAAAAAGAAAAAGAACAAAAACTCTTTTCAGCCAGAAAAATTATTTTTATTGTTTCCTGCAACACTTGATTAGCTGAGTGATATTACTGATCCAAAACACTTTTTAATGAAAGAGTTCAAGCTACATTTAAAGTTATTGAAAAATTAGCCATTGCATGGATACAGTTAAGAACAATATTCAATAAATTCGGGGCACCAGTACAACTTGATAAGAGCTCCATTAAAGTGTCATAAACTGTGGAGAAAGATTGTGGAGAGAGCCTTAGACAATTCAGTTAGGAAACTTTGCGCTTGTGGAAATGTAAATATTTAAGGCAATTGGACTGTGTGGACTTGCTCATGCTTCCCATTTGGGCGAGCCGTGCCTCCATCTGTTCTGCTAAATGAAGCAAGGTGTTGGTCAGGTGCAAGCACAAAGCTGAGTCCTCATAGTCTGGAAACCAAGTTCTCTGACTCCTCTCTCTCCACGCCTGGCCCTTCCCCAGCCGTGGGCTCTTCTTCCTTTTCAGTCTTGCAGAAGAGGCCAGCATGATGTTGTTTGATTACTTCAGAATTGTGGGTGGAGTCTGTGCTGTCTCCTCTCCCAGCTGTCAGAGTCCAGTTTAACTCACCTTGTGAGGTTTATATTAAGATGGATTTAGAATCTGAAGAGTTTCTAGCGCCACTGTTGTGAACCAGGACACTGATCACACTAGTTTCCGCATTTCTGCTCTCTCTATTCCCAATATGTGCTTTGCAGTCACTGTCCGGATGTAAATGTTTTAAACTTTACTTATTGAGTACAGATTAAACTCCAAAATCATTAACATGACAAATAAATTTCCTTTTTGTGCTGATCTCTATGTATCAACATTTTTGTTTTAACTTCTCCAATTTACAAAATTTCAGAAAAAAAAAAAAAAGGATTTTGCGACTGGATAGATGGCTCAGTGTTTAAGAGCACTGGTTTCAGAGTACATGAATTTGAGTCTCAGAGCCCATGTGGGACAATCAGTCCCCCAGGGGATTCTATGCCTTTCTCTGACCTCTGCAGATACTGTATGCATGTGGTGCACAGACATAGATGCAGGGAAAGCAGCAATACATATAAAAATTTGAAACATAGTTTTTCTTGGCTTTTCACAGAGTAACTTCTTTACCTAGTGATTTTGTTCAGTGTAGTAATCTCTTAACTTAATTTAGCTTACATTATCACACAAAGACTTCTAAAATTGGTCTTTGTTTTTTATATGTTTGCTAATTACTCCTTCATTGTGGCAATTTAAGAAACTAAATTTTATTTGATGTAAGATGAGATTTTATGTAGTTGAGGCCATTCTTGATTTGGTATTTTATTGAGGATGACCTTGAACTTCTGATCTCCCTACCCCAAACCTCAGAGTGTTGATATTACAGGTATCTATCACCATACCCCATACAAATTCTAATTTGAAATGTGGGATACCATTCATTTAAATGCCAGAGAGTCAACTGTGGCTCAAGAATTTGCTAAATGACCATTTTCATAATAACTGCATTAACAGTTTTCCTTATTATTTATAAAGTTTAGGAGTCTGGCTGTGTAAATTTTAAATGCTTTAACAGTTTTTGAAGATTTTTGTGAGGTTATTGGTGATCAAGTCTTATTTCATTTTTATAGTAACAAATGTTAAGTTCCTTAGAAATATTTTTTAAAAGGTTGAAGCATCTTACTTTTGACTGCACATGGGTGGAGGTGCCTGTGAATGGGAGTTAGCCTGCTTCAGGGCTGGGGGACTGAATTCTGGTTTTCTGAAAGAGTAGTGAGCATATTTAACAGCTGAGATATTTCTCCAGCTTCTGGTGTCTTCTTTTAATGGTATTTGGGGGAAATTTATGTTTTCTTGCTCAAGACTTTTTCCATAAGCTTGCTATTGTTCTCTCTACTTACAGATTTCTTTTAATTTTTTCTTTTATTAATATTAATCATTCCATTCATTTACATCTCAAATGATATCCCACTTTCAGGTTACCCTCTCCACCAAACCCCTCCCCTGATCCCATGAAATCCCACTTCCTGGTTACACCTCCACCACCACCCTCATCCAACATCTGCCCACTCCCTCCCTTTTGCCTGTGTGGGAGTGCTGCCCCACCCACCCACACTCTTCTTCCCCAGCATCCAGCATCCCCCTACTCTGGGGCATCAAAACTCCCCTGGACCAAGGGCTTCTCCTCCCTTTGCTGTCTGGCAAGGCTATACTCTGCTACATATGTATCTGGAGCCCAGGATCCCTTTAGGTATGCTCCTTGGTTGGTGGTTTCGTCTCTGGGAGAACTGGGTGGTTAGGTCAGCCTATGTTGTTCTGCTTACAGATTTTTAAGAAATGAATTAAGAAATCATTCCACAATATTTAAAAATTTGCCCATTTTTCATTTCAGTTCTATGAATTTTCCTTCATATCTTGAAGCTCTCATATTAAGTGAATATACATTTAATTGATTATGCCTGTTTTTATAAAGTTAACCCCCTATCAACCAGAAATTTTCATGTTTATCATGAAAATACTAATAACTACAGTGTTTGGCATATAGTAAGTGTATACAAAAGGAAAAAATTAAAATATGATCTTTCATGTGTTTTGGTCAATTAATTCTACTGGAATTTCATTGCATGTTATTTAAAATGTCAATCTACAAAAACATTTATCTCATTATTGTCTATATTTGACTTCCAAATAATCCAATTGAATTTCAGACAATAGGAAACTGAATGAATTAAATAACAACAGTTATATATGTTAATATGCTTTATATTTTGCATAACAGTTGTTTCCTATTTTTAAAAATATTTACAGGAGATGAAAAATACATTATAATTAGGGTTTAGACCTCTCTTCATATTGATTATTCAACTCAAATGTTACAATTGTGAGTGCAAATTATCATGCTTATTTTTGTTTTTAATGTAACTAACTTGCTGGTTATCCAAATCTTGGAACTCTAGCTATGATATTGAGTAATAAAATGCATAATAAAATTTACATATGATAAAGTTGCAACGGTCAGAGATTATGGAGCTACGTACAATAGAATGTAATCATTGTTTGTCCCAGGGTAATAAAAATTTAGTGCTTTATTTTTCTTCTTTTTTTACAGTTCAGCATTTCCCTAACTGTGTTTTTGACTATGTAACATAACTAATTGACCTAGTCCACAGGTTAGTCAACAGGGTCCACAAGAGAGAGACTGGGGACTGAGAGGCAAGAGACGTGAAGAATAGAGACAACACAGGCTATCTGCTCAAGGCTCAAGTCTCCAGTCTCAAGTCTCATTTATTGAAAGGCAACTATGGGTATATATATACACCTGATGGGGAGTGCAGCTGGAGACACTCAACCACAGTCCAGGATGTGTAGGAGAAAAACAAGATGTTATCAGAGTGTGTTCAGCTGGGGTGTTTCTTGCAAAACATTATGCTAGGAAAAGAAGTCTCTAGTCAGGGTGGAAAAGTACCACCTGTAAGTAAATAGCCCGAGAGGGCTGCAGAGATGGTAGCTGCTTTCTGCTAAGAGTCGGCGCCCAACAACTAATCTAATTAGTGACTTCTTAAATTAAGACTAATAAATATTAAATTAATTGTTAATTTAAATCAGGTGTAGGTAGTTAATGCCCATTAGAGGGAAAGAAGGAAGTTAGGGAGAATTATGTGTATATTCCATGTATTTATCCTGGAGAAAAAAGAGAACATGAAAGGAAGATAATGTTGGATCTTGGGACATCAATGGAGTTGACACAGAGTGACAGTACACTTTATATGTTACCACATATGTCAATACATCCTTTTATTGAAGAAAATAGGTGAAACAACTTCGTGATTAGAACAAAATATTCCCTTTGGCTTCCTTTTTAAATAAAGATTTATTGTTATCTATCTATCTATCTATCTATCTATCTATCTATCTATCTATCTATCTATCTATCTATCTATTGACCTGTGTTTTACTTGAGTGTATGTATATGCATTATGTCCATGCAGTGTCCTCAAAGATCCCCTGGACTGGAGTTGCAGGCATCTGTTAGACAGTCTGTCGGAGCTTGCCACCAAACCCAGGTCCTCTGCAAGAGCACCAGGTGCTGCTCTTAACCACTGATCCATCTCTCTCACTCTTCTACTTTGGTTTCTAACCTTGACTGTACATAGTTTTATTTTTATGTACTTCCATCATGGGTGTGTAAATCATGGTCCAGGTCCTTCATGAATAAGAACATTGAAAATGAGTCTGTCTTTCCAGAGTGTTGGACATAGAAGTGTACCTACAAAGTAATGACTTGTTTGTAATAGTCCTCTACTAATTATATCTATTAATTTTTGTGTGACCTTGGAAAACAATACCATGAAACATGCATTCTCTGCCAGTCATATATCTAGAGACAGTAATAATTCCTCTCTCTTTCTTTTCTTATGTAGACATTTACTATTTCCCCAAGTTATAAACACAAAGTAAAATGCAAGGAACAAAATCTCATCAAGGTTCTTTCAGCAAAATCTTGCTGGCATATGCAATAGTGTCTGCATTTGGTGGCNGATTATGGGATGGATCCCCGGGTGGGGTAGTCTCTGGATGGTCCATCCTTTCGTATTAGGTCCATCCTTTCATATTAACTTTGTCTCTGTAACTCCTTCCAAGGGTATTTTGTTCCCTATTCTAAGGAGGAATGAAGTATCTATGATGTA
>NC_034590.1:76494323-76507939 GCF_900095145.1 Mus pahari | reverse complement strand
AAAAAAAAAAAAAACCAAAACAAAACAAAAAACAAAACAAAACAACTCCCCCCCGAAAGACTATGTGTTACAAAGAAAATACAAAGAAGATTCTTGAACATTTATTTAGGACCATTCAAACAAAGGTATTTATTACAAGTTCAAAGTGCTTCATAATTTCAGAAAACAGTTGATTTCTACCAACAACAAGGTGAATAAGATACAGGATAGTTAAGGTAGAGAACCTGTGTTTAAAAGGATGAAGGAAAGCACCAATTCTACCCCATCTCCAAGTCCTCCGCCCAGCCCTCACCCCTTAGTTTTAGCGATCTGCAGCTTTATTCTGTAGAACCTTCATGTCTGGTACAGTGTTTTATGGTCTCTTTTGTTGAGTATATATTTACCCAGTACATTCTAAATAATCTTTTCACCCCTCACCCCTCATATGACTTATGGCACATAGTGATGGCTTTTGGGCTGTGTTCACCTACACTCTAGTGTATGACTCTTCTGGCTGCTAGTGGCTTTACTGATTTATGTGAATGTTTGTGCAAACCCTCTTTTATAAATATCACTCCTCTCCTCACTTGAACTCTTTCAGTCTAAAAGTATGTAAGGAGTGTGATTACCTTTGTATAAACTTTTTAGTTTATCAATATGTATCTTAAGTAAAGGATGTTTCAAGTGTGGTCTGATCAACATGGCACAGTATAAGGCTATTTGTATTGAATTCTTATGGATATAGTTCTATTTTGCTAATTTGGTTGAAGTGTGTATTAAATGGATGCTCATTATGTTTCTCTGAAACATAATCTTGCCCACTTACTTCTCTCTCAACCCACCCTTATAAAATATTGTTTTACCATGACTCTGAACTAAATAATTTTCATATATTATATGGAAGTGAAAAAGTACAAAACTAATATTCAAACACTTGGGGTTTAGAATTGTATTCCAATTATATTTGTTTAAACATCTTTGTTTTCACTTCCTCAGCAATAAAATTCATTTCCTTTTAGCAGTAACTTCAGTTGAACTCCTCAATATTGATTAGGTTATTCTATTGTGGTGTTCTTTTGCCTTTTCATGCTGACAGTGCATGTAACTTTGGGATGCAAAGTCACTGAGTGCGATACAAGTCTGTAGAGATCTATGGAAAGCCTTGCAGAGGAGAGTATCATGGGAGATAGTATAAAAAAATTTTTGTAACTTCTAAAAACAAAGTTTTAGAGCCTTAAAATGGAATTGGGAGAACTGTAGACTGGGCTTATTCTACCTGACCAAAAGAGCCTGAGTAAAAAATCAATGAGGCTATTGATGTTCTATAAATATGCATGTGGATTAGTAGTTTGTCTTCCTCTGTTTGAGGTCTCAAACTACCAAGCTATGGAGAAAGTGAAATAAAATGAAAGAACCCAAGAAACATGCAATAGAAGAATGGGATGTTTCTTTGCACATGGATTCAAACTATTCTAAAGCCAGACAAAAGGCCAGGATGACTTTTGACAGTTTTTACTGTATTTTCTCATGTATGTCTCCAAGTACACATTAAGAATTCCATACAGGGCACAATGTATGTCACTTTCATGCTTATTAGCAAAATAATACCTTGAACAAATTGGTCATAGAAGCATCCAAAATACTAATTACTCTGATGAGAAAAAATAATGTTTATACAATGGAAAGGCAAAGAAATATAGAAGGATATCAATTACCTCTCTGAGTTTTTGTCTCTACTGAGCTTCCTAACATCCATTTAAAAAGTTGGTGTCATTCCAATGGACATTTAAGGAGGAGAGAGGATTTGATGTTTATGTGATATGGTTTCTGAGGGACAGGACCTTGTGGAAGGTCCTGCTGAGAGCACTCTTCACTTCATTATTTCTCAGGCTATAGATGATGGGGTTCAACATGGGAGTCACAACAGTGTAGGACAGTGATAACAATTTCTTGCTTTCAGGAGAATTATTTGATTTAGGCCTAAAGTAAGTGAGGCTTGAAGACACATAGAAAAGAGAGACAACGAGGAGATGTGAGGAGCAGGTGGAGAAGGCTTTGTGCTTCCCTTTAGCTGATGGAATCTTGAGGATAGAAGCTGCAATGAGAGTATAGGAACATAGGATCAGCAGGCAGGGTATCATGACAACCAGAATGGTCCCAACAATGGCATAGACCTCAAACTGGGCTGTGTCTGCACAGACCAGCCTCAGCACAGGTGGGCTGTCACAGAAGAAGTGGTTCACCTTGTTGGTGGAACAGAATGGAAAACTGAAGAGCCATGTGGTCTGCACAGTGGCTACAGGGAATCCTGGAAACCAGGAGACAGCAGCCAGTTTGACACGTGTCTCTTGGTTCATGATGACTGGGTAATGCAAGGGACTGCAGATGGCCACATAGCGGTCATATGCCATGGTGGCGAGGAGGAAGCACTCAGCCACTCCAAAGAAGAAGAAGAAATACATCTGAGTGGCACAGCCCAGGAAGGAGATACTTGTGTCCTGGGCAATCAGAGTCCCCAACATTTTGGGCACAATGACTAGATTGAAACCAATCTCTAAGAAGGATAAGTTCCTGAGAAAGAAATACATGGGACTTTGCAGCATGGGGTCAGCCAAGGTCACCAGAATGATGAGGCTATTTCCCAGCAGAGTGACCAGATAGATGACAAGAAATGCCAGGAAGAGCAAGGTCTGTATTTCAGAAGGCAGGGAAGAGAAGCTCATAAGGATAAATTCAGTTATTCTTGTCTGGTTTCCTGTAGCCATATGAATGAGCATAAAAAAACCTGTGTGCTCATGGAGACAGATTCTTGATCACACAAAGCAGATTCTGGATTTATGTTTCAGACCCTTGATAATTGACAGGGAAAGAGGTAAAACCACATCTGTCCAAAGAAGAAGCACCTTGTGAAGCCTAACAATGAAGACAAAGGTATAGACCAAATACCTAACAGCACTATCATATCTAATGGGAATAGCAAAGTCATAAAGCCAGCACAGCTTCTTGACAAGTATATATTAAAGCTAACTGAGTGATGCAATCACTGTCATGTGGTCTTCCACTTTTGGCTTTGATATTCACATGTTGCATGCTTGGGGGTGCTTTTAATATTTGTACAACTTGGAATATTGGATTGATGGAATTATTTAGGAATAAATGCCTTCTTCCAGGAGTATTTATTGTTTATAAGCTTCCCCAGGAAAGTCATGAACCTACAATTCCTCCTGCTTTTTGGGAAATATCCTTATTTGGCCTTCTTGAAGGTCTTCCTTATGGGCTGGAGTTTGTGACTCAGATAAAGACAACAGAGATCTCCTTATGAGGCTATAACTCCAAGATACTCTTGGGACATCTGCCCCCATACTCACTCAGGAACAAGATAATTAGAACAAAGTAAACTTAAAAAGGTAAACAAGATTCAGTGACTAGAGGAGTTGGCAGCAGATCAGGGTAAAAGCCTCTTCTTCCATTCACTCAGCCATTATGTGGCATATAAGTTTGGGGTCCTTGTATGGTATACCCTTGGAGAAAAAGATACAATCACAAAGTTAGATTTGCTGTGTTATCTCTTCACTACACAGGAGCTTATACGGGTGGACAAAGAATGGTGTGCATAAACGATAAAAGTATAAAGTATTGAGACTCCATTTGTTAGAAAAGTTAGCTCATACAGGGCCTGTATGGTGATGTTTGACCAAGGAACAATAGACATACAAATAAATTCTACAATGAAATGAAATATAGATATTGTTTCATGGGAAGAAATTTAATAATAACTGCAGCAGCTTCAGCCTGAAGATTTTTCTTATATTTAATGACAATTGGCATTCTGACCATTAAGAGTTAGTAACAGACTGCTCAGGATATGACAATCTGCCCAGGCTGGCTTGGAGATTTTCTTTCTGGTGTCTGTGAAATCACAAGATTCTTAAATGTTGGGTTATGAGGTCAATGAGGGAAAATGATTGTAAAAGACAATTCTGTTCTGTCACTGTTTATCAGTGATGGTTAAGCTAATGACCAACAGAAAGTTAAGACACAAGTAAAGGGATAACAATGATATGATCTATGGTCTGGAACAGCATGAATCTATCCATGCCTACTGAGTTCTGTATGAACGAAGAAGCACTCTGACTGCCAGTCAGTCAGGCTATAATATTCCTCAGACCCCGTGCCTGACTCACTTCTCCCTCACTGACTCCTTGTCTCCTCTGTGTGACCTGGCCATCACTGGGGCAGGCCACCGGCAACCTAACCATTGATCATTCCCTTTATTTTATTCTGTAAAAAATTATTCATTTCATAAAAGAAATCAAGCATTTCTATGCAGCCCCCTGATTCCTTCACACTGAAAATACTTCATTAACTAGGCTGAATGAATAGCATCCTTAAGCAAAGGACTATAATCAAGTAAAAACCAGAAAGATTCTATTTATACATTATATATATTTACCCTAACAAATGTGTCATTGTTTCAATTTTCATCACTGACAAAATTAATAGTTATCATTATCATTGTCTCGGGGCCCATGCTTCTATAACTTTGACAAAGGACAGAGTTTTCAAAGGTCATTATTTTATTAAATTTTTTTGAGGTGATTCATAGGAGGAAAAGGAAGAAGCTATACCTAAAAACACATTTAGGGGATTAGATGAATGAAACCCATTCAACAGGCTACCCCAACTTTCTTACCTACTCAGTTTATGGGTGCCAATCCTGAGAACTTCCTCTTCAATCCATTGGAACCCAGATTGGCAACTGGTTATTGGTAGTTGCCTAATACATTGTGTATCAAAATTAAGATCCTGAAAATAATTTCCTATAAGGAAGTGGAAAATTAATATGTATAATAGGCTTCAAATAATTTAAACTTGGCGACCTCCAAGTACACCACAAAACAAGCAACACCCCAAATAACAAATTCCTTAAATTTTTTTTAAACTTCTTAGAAACATTAGCATGAAGTTTCAAAGCTAAATGTTCATCAATAGCTCATCAACTACCTGAAGGGAGATGTAGTTTCTAAATGAAATGAAATTTCAGTATTTATTCAGTTCCTTTAGAGTAACTTGTATGATGATATGTGAGTGATCATTGAAGTCTAGAGTCTACCAAAAGACAGAGTTAAGTAATTTTAAACTGTTAGGTATAAAATAACTGGTAGAGATGACAAAGATAAAAGGAGTACTCATTTGTGAATAAAAAATAATTTTAAGGCTGGAGAGATGGCTCAGAATTTAAGAGCACTGGCTGTTCTTCCAGATGTCCTGACTTCATTTCCCAGCAACCACATGGTGGCTCATAACCATGTATAAGGAGATCTGGTGCCCTCTTCTGTCCTTGCAGGCCCATATGTAGGTTGAACACTATATATAATAAATAAATCTAAAAGAGTTTCAAAACCATAATTTTAATTAACTATAAAAGAAATACATAGCATCTTGAAGGGCACATATGAAGAATAAGGACACCTAACACAGCCACTTAATACTTTTTAGGCACTATGAAAATAAACTTGGCTAACATATAGGCATGAAAAGCCTTTATATAATTATGAGAATATTACAGTAAAAAAAATCAAATTCTAAAAGTAGAAATGAATAAAGAACAGACATGCTTTGGCTACAAGAATTTATGTACAAGAATTGCAAGTATAGAGGGAGTGCAATAAAGTGCAGCTAGCCTCTCAACTTTTAGCATACAATTGCATTTGATATGGAAAGTGATTTAAATGGTGAAATTGAGCTGTAGACAACTGTGAAGAAACTGTTAAGTGTTGAACACTCAACGTAAAAAATGAATGAAAATTAAAAATAAGAAAATTATCAAGGCTATATGGCAAATTTCAAAGGGAGAAAAACATGCAAAAGGATGTAAAGACAGATTCGAAGACTGACAGAATAGATTAATAAGAAATAGATTAATTAAGAAATTAACTCATGTTCACACAATGAACTGATATTTGAAGCTGTGTCATGGATAGTCTTCAATAATAAAATATTGTACTCAAGGAGAGGTGGGGCAGATATTGGGACACAAAGTGAATAAATTAATACACTAATGAAAAAAATTAAGGGGAAAACATCATAGGTCAAATGCCAAAAGTGTTTTAAATGATATAATTAGAGCATTTTGAAGTATGCATGCTTTACAGTTTTACATTAAGCTTGGATATTTTTATTTTCTAGAATATGCCTCTTCATTTCTGTTACAGTATTGTAATATTAATCAATGAATGAAGGAAGGACCTACATAGCAACATTTGACATAAAGTGATTTTCTATGGACTTCCATACTTCCATGTAGCCATTTAAAACGATGCCATAAATGAAGGTTAATAGCTCTAGAAGGTATTCCATGTGATTAGTTCAATTCATTTAAGGTAAATATATTCATTTTTAAATATCAAATTATATCTATGAATATCAAATCTGCAATGTATTCATCTTAGTATTTCTCTTAATGATGCTATTGCATTTTATTCTTTATTCCATAATTTCTACATTGTTCACTTTGATGTATTTTTATATTTATATTAACATTTAAATAAGAATAAAATGTCTGTGCAATATTTAAAAGACAAGAGAAAAACTTGAAGCCACATTTGTGGCAAGTCCACAAAGAATAAAACATATTTATATAACCAGTTCATCAAGAGTTCACATAAGTGAGTGGTTAGCTTTTATTGCTCTTATTTTATCACTACAAATGGAATAATATACTTGAGTAATTTATGATATTGAATTTAAAATTTAATAACTGCAGGATGTAAATTTAGAGCCATTGTATAAACTTGTATGATCGGTAAGGATAGCACACAGAACATGAATCCAGTCATTTTGAACTTCATGCTGTTAAGGGGAATAAAGAGTATTTAGAGAAACTAAAATATACATTTTGTAAAGGGATAAAATGTTCAGTATTAGTATAATTGAGTAGAAGGCAAAACTGAATTTCGAGTAGTAAGCTAGTTTTGGACTTACACGGCACACTGAGAACGTGTTTTACTCTGAAGATGCAGGAACATATGAGAATTTTAAGCTTAGTAATGACAGATTGCCTTAAATGATTTTAAAATAAAATCTGGATACATTGAGAAGGGTTAAATAGAGTGATCGATGTGTGCATTTGAATCTTCATCATTACCAAAGGCAGAGGAGCCAATCAGGAGGCTCCACCACTGATCCATGCCCAAGTTTCATGTCCACAGGAATGGTTTGTTAAAACCCTGAGAATGGGTAGGATGTTTGTGAGATATACACAGGGAAAGGGGGAGAAGAAGGCATTGTCTCCCTGGACAAGTAGAATTTAATGAACTAAAGAAACAAAAAAAGACACTGCACTTGAGCCTCTGATTTCATCTCTGCTGAGAGTTATGGCAGGTCTCAGATCGCTCTGCTCAGTCGTCCCTTCCTCCCACAAAGCCCCTGGTCCCACCATTTTTATATCCAGAATCATAGCTGCTGGGAACTGAAAAAACCCTGGAGAGCCAACAGTAAAAGCCTGGTGGCTTCTGCCGAGAAAGTCCATTTTCTTCACTCCGATATGCTGCTTGTGGGCTGAACTCTGTTGTCATTGATCTTTGTCCTCAGTTTTCTCTGGGGCTTCAGTCTAAATGATGTACTAATGGACAGTCCTCATTAAAAAGTTGTTAATAAGTCACTCTGATGCCAGAGAACCCAGATGATCAATGATCCCAGTGGCCTACACTGGGGACCTGGAGGAAAACTTAGGTGAATACACAGCATAAGATCTGTAAGTTGGGCAATGATCCAGGCAGCCAAGACTTACCTCTTGATAAACTTACATTGCCAAGGATTAGTTCAAGAACAGGTTGTCCTTGGCTTACAGGTTTCTGGGAATGACTGTTGTTCAGAGAAGCTGGGAATTTCCCCTGGGCTGTCAGTTGACTCTTCTCACCTACTGTGACACAGTACTTTAGAGTCTGAAATGAAGAAATGTCTTTATGATGTTTTGAATATTTAGCCCATGGACAATGGTCTTAGTCTTCTGGCTAGTCTCAATCTTACTGTGGGAACCCCTTTGTTACAAATTCTTTACATTTCTGCAACAGTGAATCTTGCAGCGTAAGGCTGATAATTACCTCATGCTTATTATTTTAAATGGGTATATCATATAACATAATGTTTGAAGTGTGTAACATATACCACTCTTCTCCCTTATCTCCTTTCTGAATTAGGATATATTTTCTAATTTTAGTAATGTCACCACTATTATAATGAAGAAATACAAATGGTTAATAGATTTTTTAATTATTATTTTCTTTATTTACATTTCAAATGCTATCCTGAAAGTTACCTATACCCGCCCCCCCCCCCGGCCCCTGCTCCCCTAACCACCCACTCCCACTACTTGGCCCTGGCCTTCCCCTGTGCTGGGTCATATAAAGTTTGCAAGACCAAGGGGCCTCTCTTCCCAATGATGGTTGATTAGGCCATCTTCTGCTACATATGCAGCTAGAGACTCGAGCTCAGGGGGTACTTCTGAACTGTAGCCATACCAAGTTATCTGAAGCTTTAATCAGTAGGACCTTGAACCTGTGTTATAAGCTGTTGTCTAGTAAGAAAACTTAAATGCATACTAGGGGAGATAAATAGAATCAACAGTGTGATTAGTGTGCTACTGTAGGTGCCTAGACTTTAGTAGGTACACATTCAACCTGGCATCTAAATGTAGCTTATTGTTACTTAGTATCAATCCCACTAAAATCAGGGACAAGACAAGGCTGCTCACTCTTTCCCTATCTATTCAATATAGTACTTGAAGTTCTAGCCAGAGTAATTAGGCAACAAAACGAGATCAAAGGGATACAAATTGGAAAGGAAGAAGTCAAGATATCACTGTTTGCAGATGATATGATGGTATATATAAGTGACCCCAAAAATCCCACCAGGGAATTCCTCCAGCTGATAAACAACTTCTGCAAAGTGTTTGGATATAAAATTAACTCAAACAAATCAGCAGCTTTCCTCTACTCAAAGGATTAACAGGCTGAAAATAAAATTAGGGAAATGACACCCTTCACAATAATCACAAATAATATAAAATATCTTGGTGTAACTCTAACCAAGCAAGTGAAAGATCTGTATGACAAGAATTTCAAGTCTCTGAAGAAAGAAATGAAGGAAGAGCTCAGATGTCTTTCAACAGAGGAATGCATACAGAAAATGTGGTACATTTACACAATGGAGTACTACTCAGTGATTAAAAACAATGAATTCATGAAATTCTTAGGCAAATGGATGAAACTAGAAAATATCATCCTGAATGTGGTAACCCAGTCACAAAAGAACACAAATGGTATGTACTCACTGGTAAGTGGATATTAGCCCAAAAGCTTTGAAAACCCAAGATACAATTCACAGACCATATGAAACTCAAGAAGGAAGACCAAAGTAAGGATATTTCAGTACTTCTTAGAAGGGGGAACAAAATACTCACTGGAGATAGAGGGTAGGAGGGACTTGGGAGGAAGAAGGGAAGGGGAGGGGAAAAGGGGCAGGATCAGTTATGGGAGGAGACATGGATGATATACAAAGGTTCAGGAATTTGAACAGAGGTGTGTAGCAATGGGGCCTGGGCACGAAAAACTGGGGGTAGCCACCAGTAAGTCCCAGATACCAGGAAAGCAAGAGGCTCCCAGGACCCAAAGGGGATGAGATTAGCTGAAATGCCCAAGAAAAGGGAGGGAGAACCTATAGAGACCATATCCAGAAGTTAGGCAAAGTCCCCAGTTGGGTGATGGGACCAGCCACTCATCTCCAAATTTTTAACCCAGACTTGTTCCTGTTTAAAGGAAAGATAGAGGCAAAGTGTGGAACATAGACTGAAGGACAGGTCATCCAGAGACTGCCCCACCCAGGGATCTATCCCATATACAGACACCAAACCCAGAAACTATTGCAGATGCCAAGAAGTGCTTGCTGACAGGAGCCAGATATAGCTGTCTTCTGAAAGGCTCTGCTAGAGACTGACAAACACAGAAGCAGATGCTTGCAGCTAACCATGTACTGAGCACAGAGTCCCCAATGGAAGAGTAAGAGAAAGGACTGAAGGAGCTGATGAGGTTTGCAACCCCATGGGAAGAACAACAATACCAACCAACCAGACTCCCCTCTGCCCCCCGAGCTCCCAGGGACTGAACTACCAACCAAAGGCATGGAGGGACCCATGGCCCCAGCAGCATATGTAGCAGAGGATGGCCTTATCTGGCATCAATAAGAGGAGAGACCCTTGGTCCTGTGAACGCTCTATGCTCCAGTGTAGGGAAATGCCAGGGCTGGAAGGCAGGAGTGGGTGGGTGGGTGGGGGAGCATACTCATAGAAGCAGGGAGAGGGAGGATGGGATGGGCTGTTTCCAGAGGAAAACTGGGAAAGGGGATAACATTTGAAATGTAAATAAATAAAATATCCAAAAAAAGGGGGTTACAGAGCTAAACAGAGAATTCTCAACTGAGGAATCTTGAATGGCTGAGAAGCACTTAAAAAAATGTTCTATATCCTTAGTCACCAGGGAAATGCAAATCAAAACGACCCTGATATTCCACATTACACCAGTAAGAATGGGTAAGATCAAAAACTCGGGTGACAGTAGATGCTGGNGAGGATGTGGAGAAAGAGGAACACTTCTCCATTTCTAGTGGGACTGCAAGCTGGTACAACCTTTCTGGAAATCAGTTTGGTGATTCCTCAGAATATTGGAAATAGTTCTACCTGAGGACCCAGCTATACCACTCCTGGGCATATACCCAAAGATGCTCCAACATATAAAAAGGGCACTTGCTCCACTATGTTCATTGCTGCCTTATTTATAATAGCCAGAAGCTGGAAAGAACCCGGATGTCCCTCAATAAAGGAATGGATACAGAAAATGTGGTACGTTTACACAATGGAGTACTACTCAGCTATTAAAAACAATGACTTCATGAAATTCACAGGGAAATGAATGGAACTAGAAAACATCATCCTGAGTGAGGTAGTCCATTCACAAAAGAACACTCATGGTATGTATTCACTGATAAGTGGATATTAGCCAAAAAGAAGCTTGGAATACCCACGATACAACTCAGAGACCATATGAATTCCAAGAAAAAAGAAGACCACACCAAAGTGTGGACGCTACAGTCCTACTCAGAAGGGGGAAGTAAACAGTCTTGGGAAATAGATTGAGAGAGGTATCTGGGAGGAAAGGGGGACTGGATCACGTATGGGAGGAGATTGGGAAGTGTAGAGGATCAGGATTTAGAAAGGAGTTGTGTAGCAGTGGGGAAGGGAGAACTGAGGGTAACCACTAGAAAGTCCCAGATGCCAGAGATCCAAGAGGTCCCCAGGAACAAACCAGGATGAATTAGCCAAAATACCCAACAAAGGGGACTGAGAACCTGTAGAGACCATATTGAGTAGCTAGGCACAACCCCTGGTTGAGGAATGAGGCCACCCACCCACCTCAAAAACAGTAATTCAGAATTTCTCCTGTCAAAAGGCAATGCAGGGAGAATGAGTGGAGAAGAGACTGAAGAAAAGGTCATCCAGAGACTGCCTTACCTAGGGATCCATCCCATCTGCAGACACCAAACTCAGACACTATTGTTGATGCCAAGAAGTGTTTCTGACAGGAGCCTGGTATAGCTGTCCCCTGCGAGGCTCTGCCAGAGTCTGACCAATACAGATTTGGATGCACGCAGCCAAACATCAGATTGAGGGCGGGGACCCCACTGGCAGAGTTAGGGCAAGGACTGAAGTAGTTGAAGGGGTTTGCAACCCCATAGGAAGAACAACAGTATCAACCAACAACCAGCCCTACCAAAGCTCCCAGGGACTAAACCACCAACCAAAGGCAACACATGGAGGGATCCAGGGCTTAAGCTGCATATGTAGCAGAGGATGGTCTTATCTGGCTTCAAGGGGAGAAGAGGCCCTTGGTCCTGTGAAGGCTTGATGCCCCAGTGTAAAGGAATGCAGGGCAGTGAGGCAGGAGTTGGGGTTGGGTAGGGGAGCACCCTCATAGAAGCAAGGGGCAGGGGGGAAGATATAGGGAGTTTGTGGAGGGGAATTTAGGAAGGGGTATAAGTTTGAAATTAAATAAATAAACTAACCAATATCAAAAAAGAAAATATTATATAACTTTCATTTCTGAACACTTGCAATATACATATATACCTATAGTAATATATATATGTATATATATATATATATATATATATATATATATATATATTTTAACTAAATTCTAAAAAGTTAGCTAAACAAAATTTAAATTTTCCATAATAATTAAAACTCAGAGTTGTTAGAAGATGATAGTCATAAAATATTAACATATCTTTTATCTTGGAGATGAATCTGTGTATGTCACTTTCAGTGTTTGTTTCTATATCTTGTTTCCTTTGAGATAGATTTGGTAGTCTGTGAATTATGTGTTAATAATTTAATTATTTATTTGTATGTTTGCTTTGGAGAATATAATATGCATCTTCAATTTGTAACAATCTACCTGGAAGGAATATTATAATTTTTAAATGTAAGTAATATTCCTACAAAAATAGACTTTTATTTTTCTGCTAACTCAAAAAAATTATTATTGGATATTCTATAAACCTCATTGGGAATTATATATTTTGCCTCAAAATTATTGTATATATTTACTTAGTCCATCCATAGCTAGAGTATTATACAGAAAACAAATGTGAGAATATGAAAGACAGAATAAAGAAAATATTCTTGTGAGGGTATTTGTGAACCACAGAGTAAAGCTGTATCATCTTTAGGTTTGCTGTGACTTTATGTATCTTAAGTCTGCTGTTAGAAAAGCCAGAAATCTGGCAATGCTAACACGTACAGTCAGAAAGCCTTGAGAAAGTACACTTTTTCTAGTCAACAGCCAACAAAGGAACACTCTACTATGACACTAGTTGGATAATAGTCATTCTTCACCAACATAGAACAATGGAAAGATGATAACCTTATCCCCACTCTTACCATCAAAGGCTTGGTGGGGAGTCCAGACTTCTCTGTTCACTATATTTATTTGGAACTGTCAACATCACTGGAAAGTAATGAGCTTCCCTTACCAATTCCACTAGGTGTCTCTGGGAAGCCAGTGGAAGCTCTGACTCCCATCCCCATCCAGCATTAAGGAGGTACCCTCTCTTCTCCTTCATTCTAAGTTATATAACAAGAGGCATTTTGGAGACTCAGAACTTCCAATATCTTCTAGTAATGACAAGGATATCCACTTGTGGAGGATACTATCAGTGGATAATTAAGGATCTGAAATTCATGTCCATTCCCAAATATAATTAGAAACTCCCACATTTTAACCAGCATGCTTTTGTTTTTGCCTCTGAGGGGCAGGGATTTCTAGGGTATGCTTTTAGGCCTGGCTTATTTTACAACCATTCTGGTGATAAAATTCAGGTCACTCTGCTTGTGCAAGTAGCTAGTTTATTGAATGAGTCATTTCCCCAGCCCCAGAAAGCATTTTTTTTTAGGCTGAACTTTTTTTTGTTAGATATTTTCTTTATTTACATTTCAAATGCTATCCCAAAAGTTCCCTTTACCCCCCCCCCCGCCCCTGCTCCCTACCCACCCACTCCCACTACTTGGCCCTGGCCTTCCC
>NC_034590.1:76480461-76493564 GCF_900095145.1 Mus pahari | reverse complement strand
TTCTGTATCCATTCCTCTATTGAGGGACATCTGGGTTATTTCCAGCTTCTGGCTATTATAAATAAGGCTGCTATGAACATAGTGGAGCATGTGTCTTTATTACCAGTTGGAAGATCTTCTGGGTATATACCCAGAAGAGGTATTGTCTCAGCCTGCTCTCTTATAGAACTCAAGACTACCAGCCCAGAGATCTACTACCACCCACAATGTGACCTCACCCCTTGATCACTAATTGAGAAAATGCCTTACAGCTGAATCTCGTGGAGGCACTTCCCCAACTGAAACTCTTTTCTCTGTGCTAATTCCAGCTGTGTCACGTTGACACAAAACTAGCCAGTACACACAATGGAATACTATTCAGTTATTAAAAACAAGGACACCATATATTTTGCAGGCAAATGGATGGAACTAGAAAATATTATCTTAAGTGAGGTAACTCATCCCCAAAAGGACACACATGGTATATACTCACTAATAAGTGTCTATTAAACCAAAAGCTCAGAATACCCATGTTACAACTCCCAGCCTAATGAAGCTTAACAAGAAGGAAGGCCAAAGTGTGGAAACTTCAATTCCACTGAGAAGGTAGAACAAAATAATCATGGGAGGTATAGGCAGGGAGGGTCCTGGTTGGGATAGGGGAGGGGAAAATGCGGGCAAGTTCATGTATGAGAAGAGACAGGAGAGAAGTCCAGAGGGTCGGAAGAATAAACAGAGATATGGGAACAGCAGGATGGAGGACCACTAGAAAGTCCCAGATGCCAGGGATGTGAGAGGCTTCCAGGACCCAATGGGGCCAAAATTACCCGAAATAACCAATAAAGGAGTGATAGAACCTATAGAGACCACCTCTAGTAGATAGGCATGGTCCCCAGTTGAGGGAAGGGGACATTCACCCATCTCAAAACTTTGAACTTTGAATTGTCCCTGTCTAAAGGAAATAAATAGAGGGACAAAAATGGAGCAGAGGCTGAATGAAAGGCCATCCAGAGACCACCCCACTGTACGATCCACTCCATCCAGAGGAACCAAACCCCGACACTATTGTTGATGCCAAGAAGTGTTTGCAGACAGGAGCCTCGTAGGAGTGTCCTATGAGAAGCGTTGTCAGCACCTGACAGATGCAGACAATCACAGCCAACCACTAGACTGAGCCCAGGGAACCCAGTGGGAGAGTAAGGATAAGGACTGAAGGAGCTGAAGGGGACTGCAACCACAGGAAGAGCAACAATAACCATTAACCAGAGCACATAGAGCTCCCAGAGTCTAAACAATCAACCAAAGAGTATACATGGGTAGGTCCATGACTCTCACTACATATGTAGCAGAGGATTGCATTATCTGGCATCAGTGGGAGGAGAGGTGCTTGGTCCTGCACTGGCTTGTTGCCCCAGTGAATAGGGATGTTATAGGGGTGAGGCAAGAGTGGGTGGGAGGGTGGGTGAGAGAGTACCCTCTTAGAGGCAAAGAGGAGGGGGGTGGTGTGGTGGTTTGCAGAGGGGAGACTGGGAAGGGGGAAAACATTTGACATATAAATAAATAAAATAATCAATAAAAATATGAAAAAAAAAACTTGTGAGAGAATCACCATCCCAGATCTCAAGCTGTAATACAGAGCAATAGTGTGGTATTGGTACAGAGACAAACAGGTCAATCAATGGAATAGAATCAAAGAGCCAGAAATAATAGCACACACCTATGGAGAGTTGCTCTTTGACAAAGAAGCCAAACCATACAGTGGAAAAAAGAAAGCATCTTCAATAAATGGGGCTGGTCTAACAGGCAGTTTGCTTGTAGAATAATTCAAATTGATCTATATTTATCAACTTGCACAAAGCTCAAGTCCAAGTGGCTCAAGGACCTCCTAAAACACAATACACTGAATCTAATAGAAGAGAAAGTGGGAAATATCAGCATTGGCATGGGAAAACTTTCCTCAACAGAACTCCAGTGGTTCAGGCTCTAAGATTCACAACTGACAAAGGGATCTCATGAAACTGAAAGGCTGCTATAAGGCAAAGGTCATTGTAAATAGGACAAAATGGCAACCTAAATGTTGGGAAAATATCTTCACTAATCCTATATCTAATAGAAGGCTAATATACAAAATATATAAAGAACTCAAAAGTTAGACTCCAAAAACCCAAATAACACAATTAAAAATGGGATACAAAGCTAAAGAGTGAATTCTTAACAGGAAGTCCAAATGGCTGAGAATCATTTAAAGAAATGTACAACATCCTTACTCATCGGGAAACAAAAATTAAAATGATCCTGAGATTCCATTTTACACCAGTCAGAATGGCTAAAATCAAAAACTCAAATGACAGCACATGCTGATGAGGATGTGGAGAAAGAGGAACACTCCTCTATTTCTGGTGGGATTGTGAACTGGTACAACCACTCTGGAAATCAATCTAGCCATTCCTCAGAAAATTGTAAATAGTTATACCTGAAGACCCAGATATACTGATCTGGGGCATAAATCTAAAAGATGCTCCACAATCCAACAAGGACACATGCTCTTCTACATTTATAGCAACATTATTTCAGAAACTGGAAACAACCTAGATGTCCCTCAACTGAACAATTAGATATAGAAAATATGTTTCACTTACACAATGGAATACTATTCAGCTATTAAAAAGAACAACATAAATTTTGCAGGCAGATGGATGGAACTAGAAAATATCATCCTGATTGAGGTAACCCAGCCCCAGAAGGACATGTATGGTGTATACTCACTGATAAGTGGATATTAGCCCAAAAGTACAGAATAACCATGATATAACCCACATACCATAAGATGTTTAACAAGAAGGAAGGACCAAGTAAGGATGTTTCAGTCACACTTAGACAGGGGAACAAAATATCATGGAAGGCAGAGGGGATCTGGGTCAGAGAGGGGAAGGGGAGAGGAAAAGCTGGGCAGGGTTAGGTATGGGCAGGGGAAGACATGGGAGAATCCCAGAGTGCCAGGAATGATTGGAAATATGCAGCTGCAGGTGAGTGGGGAGGTGGGGAACCTGGGATGTGAGATGCTCCCAGGACTCGATGGGGATGACCTTAGCTGAAATGCCTAACAGTCAGGAGATGGAACCTGAAGAAATCACCTCCAGTAGGGAGACAGGGCCCCCCCAGTAGAGGGATGGATCACCAATCTTTCTTCAAAAAATTTGACCCTGAATTGTTCCTGTCTAAAAGAAATGCAGAGACAAAAATAGAGCAGAGAATTAAAGAAAGGCCATGCAGTAACTGGTCCAACTTGGGATCTATCCCATGGGCAGGCATCAAACCCTGACACTATTACTGATTCTATGTTGGGCTTGTAGACAGGAGCCTAGCATTGCTGTCCCCTGAGAGTATCTACCAGTAGCTAAGTGAGCCAGTTGTCAGATACTCACAGGCAACCATTGGAATGAGGCCAGGGACTCCTATGGAAGAGTTGGGGGAAGGATTGACAGAGTTGAAGGGGATTGCAACTCCATAGGAAGACCAACAGTGCTAACAAACCCAGACACCCGAGAGCTCCCAGAGACTAAGCAACCAGCCAAAGTGCATGCATGGGCTGGTTCGTGGCCCTCTGGCACATATTTAGCAGAGAACTGCCTGGTCTGGCCTCAGTGGGAGAAGATGCACCTAATCCTGTAGAGACTTGATGCCCCAAGGAAGGCAAATGCCCTGAGTGTGGGATGGGGTTGGGTTGGGGAGCACCCTCTCAGATACAAAGGGGAGGGGGAATGGAGTGAAGAACTCTGGCAGGAGAGACCAGGAGGTGGGACAACAGTTGGAATGTAAATAAAATAATTAAAAATGTAACAAAATAGGCTATGTCCTTGGCCCAAAGACAATCATCAACACACTAACAAGACTTGAAATTATATAAAATATGTTCTAAACACAATGGGATAAAACTAGATATGAATAACAGAAAGATATCAGAAAAAATATCTAAACTTTGGAGCCAAAATTACTACAAACACCACTTAACAAAGAATTCAACCTCTTTTAGTTTACTTATTTTCTTGGTATTGAGGTTTTGTTTTTCTTTGCATATACTTTCAGATCTAAATCATGTGCATTGCTATATCCATAGATTAGTGAATCTTAAACTAGATAGCAATTAGCACAGAGATCCACAATTGGTCAACCTGAAGAGAATAAGAGGTTGAAGAGAGCTTAGCTCTAAAGTTGGCATTTATATCACTTATCTTCTGCTAAATCACAGGGATCTTTATAGAAGAAAAGAGTGGAAAGATTTTTAAGACCAGTAGTGGTGGATGATTTCAAGGAAGTGGTGTTTTCTTTAAACAACAGGGAAGTTGTACATATGAACTCCAAGTAATTGCAGCAGTGTGTAAATACTTGTGCAAGCTTGAGCCAGACAAAATCCCACCATGAATGGAAGGAGATGAGCAGAAAGTCTTATTCCAACCTGAGGACCTATTGGTATTTGATAGCTGCTGGAAAGGAAAAGTCTGTTTTCTTTAGTGATATGACTGTTTGTGGGTTAAATCATACTCCAGGGCAGGCCCCATACTAATGAGGGCAATACAAACTGGGCTTTGTGGACTTAAAAAGATAAAGAATATGAGTTTGGGTGGTGTCTTAGTCAGGGTTTCTATTCCTGCACAAACATCATGACCAAGAAGCAAGTTGGGGAGGAAATGGTTTATTCAGCTTACATTTCCGTACTGCTGTTGATCACCAAAGGATGCAGGACTGAAACTCAAGCAGGAGCTGATGCAGAAGCCATGGAGGGATGTTCTTTACTGGCTTGCCTCCCACTGGCTTGCTCAGCCTACTCTCTAATAGAACCCAAGACTACCAGCCCAGAGATGGTCTCACCCACAGGGGCCCTCCCAGCTTGATCACTAATTGAGAAAATGCCCTGCAGCTGGATCTCATGGAGGCATTTCCCCAACTGAAGCTCCTTTCTCTGTGATAACTCCAGCTGTGTCAAGTTGACACAAAATTAGCCAGTACAGGTGGGTAGACATGTGGAGGTGGATCTGGGAGAAGTTAGGTAAAGCTGGTAAATATGATCAAAATACACTGCATGACATTTTCCAAAGAAATAATAAGAATATTTAAAATTCAATATGTCTAATAAAAAGCTTATGGGGAGCCTCACAAAGATAGACCATGTGGAAGACCACATATCAGGACTTGAAGACAAAGTAAAAAAAATTGAAACACATGCTTAAAGAAAATGAGAAATTCAAAAGGACACATGAAGAGAAAATATACACTATTTGAGACAGTATAAAAAAAACAAAATTATGGGCATAGCAAAAGGAGATGAATTCTAGGTAAAATCGGAAAATGGGAGAGAACATAGAGATGGTATACATGCTAAAAATGTATTATATGTATGAATGAAAATCATCACTACAATCAATGAATATCTTGTTATAAAGGAAAATTGGCATTCATCTGTAATGTAATATTTTGCACACATTCTTCATTTAAGCAGTGCACTTATCACCATCAAGTAAATTCGAATTTAATTAGTTGATTGTGTTAATAGTTTTTTAATTAATTAATTAGTTTACACTCCATATTTTATTTTCCCCACTCCCCATCTACCCTCTGACTGTTCCACATGCCATATCTCCTCCCCCACCCCTGTCTCCACGTGTATGCCCCCACCCCCACCCCACCTGACCTCTAAACTCCCTGGGGCCTCCAGTCTCTTGAGGGTTAAGTGAATGATCTCTGACTGAACACAGACCCCGCAGTCCTCTGCTCTATATGTGGTGAGGGCCTCATATCAGCTGGCATATGCTGCCTGTTTGGTGGTCCAGTGTTTTAGAGATCTTGGGGTCCAGTTTAATTGAGACTGCTGGTCCTCCTACAGGGTTGCCCTACTCCTCAGCTTCTTTCTGCCCTTCCCTAATTCAACCACAGAGGTCAGCAGCTTCCATCAACTGGTTGGGTGCAAATACTTGCATCTGACACTGTCAGCTGCTTGTTGGGTCTACTGGAGTGCTGTCACATTCGGTCCCTAGTGTCAGGCCTTGGGACCTCCCCTTGAGCTGGATCCCACTTTGGGGCTGTCACTGGACCTTCTTTTCCCCAGGTTCCTCTCCATTTTGATCCCTGAAATTCTTTCAGACAGGAACAATTATGGGTAAGAGTCGTGACTGTGGGATGCTCCCCCCCCCCCATTTGAGGCCCTGTGTTTCTGCTGGAGGTGGGCTCTATAAATTCCCTCTCCCTACTGTCAGGCAATTCATCTAAGGTTCCTCCCTTTGAGTCCTGAGATTCTCTCACCTCCCAGGTCCCTGGTGCATTCTGGAGGGACCCCCCCCCCAACTTCCTATCTCCCTAGGTTGCCTGTTTCCATTCTTTCTGCTGGCCCTCAGGGCTTCACTCCTTTTTCCCTCATCTAGAACCAGATCAGGTTCCCTTCTCCCCCACACTTCCCCATTTTCCCTCTTAGGTCCTTCCCTCCCTCCCCACTTGTGATAGCTTTCTTCTCTCTCCCAAGTGGGACTGAGGCATCCTCACTTGGGCACTTCAACTTGTTGACGTTTTTGAGTTCTGTGGACTGTTTCTTGGGTATTCTGTCCTTTAAAATTTTTTTTTATGCTCTATTTCTTATTTTTGGCTAACATCCACTTATTAGTGAGTACATACCATGAATGTCCTTTTGGGTCTGAGTTACCTCATTCAGGATGATGCTTTCTAGTTCCATCCATTTGCCTGCAAAACTCAGGATATCCTCATTTTTAATAGCTGAGTAGTATTCAATTCTGTAAATGAACCACATTTTCTGTATCCATTCTTCCCTTGTGGGACAACTGGGTTGTTTCGAGCTTCTGGCTCTCACAAATAAGGCTACTGTGAACATAGTGGAACACATGTCCCTGTGGAATGATGGGGCATCTTTTGGGTATATTCCCAAGAGTGGTATAGTTGGATCTTCAGGTAGATCTATTTCCAATTTTCTGAGGAACCTCCAGATCAATATCCAGAGTGGTTGTACCAGTTTGCAATCCCACCAGTAATGGAGGAGTGTTCCTCTTTGTCCACATCCTCTCCAACATGTGCTGTCACCTGTGATTTTGATCTTGCCCATTCTGATTGGTGTAAGGTGGAATCTCAGGGTTGTTTTAATTTGCATTTCTCTGATCACTAAGGACTTTGAACAAGTCTTTATGTGCTTCTCAGCCATTTGAGAATCCTCAGTTGTGAAATCTCCATTTACTTCTATACTCCGTGTTTTGATTGGGTTGTTTGTTTGTTTGTTTGTTTGTTTGTTTTTGGTGATTAGCTTCTTGAGTTCTTTATATATCTTGGATATTAGCCCTCTATCGAATGTGGGGTTAGTGAAGATTTTTTCCCAATCTGCATGTTGCCGATTTTTCTAATCAACTATGTCCTTTGCCTTACAGAAGCTTTCCAGTTTCATGAGGACCCATTCTTGATCTTAGAGCATGAACCATTGGAGTTCTGTTTAGGAAATTTCCCCCCTGTGCCAATGACTTCAAGGCTCTTTCCCACTTTCTCTTCTAGTAGATTCAGCCTATCTGGTTTTATGTCAAGGTCCTTGATCTACTTGGACTTGATCTTTGTGCAAGGTAACAAATATGGGTCAATTTTCATTTTTCTACATACAGCCAGCCAGCTAGATCAGCACCATTTATCGAAGATACTTTCTTTTTTCCATTGTATATTTTGGCTTCTTTGTCAAAGATCAAGTGTCTGTAAGTGTGTGGTTTTGTTTCTGGGTCATCAATTCTGTTCCATTGATCTATGTGTCTGTCTCTGTACCAATACCATGCAATATTTAATAACTACTGCTCTGTAGTAAAGCTTGAGGTCAGGGATGGTGATTCCCACAGCTGTTCTTTTATTAAGAGTTGTTTTTGCTATTCTGAGTTTTTGCCTTTCCAGATGAATTTGAGAATTGTTCTTTCCGTGTCTTTGAAGAATTGTGTTGGAATTTTGATGGGGATTGCATTGAATCTATAGATTGCCTTTGGAAGGTTGGACATTTCTACTATGTTTGCCAATTCATGAGCATGGGAGATCTCTCCATTTTCTGAGGTCTCCTTCAATTTCTTTCTTGAGAGACTTGAAGTTATTGTCATACAGGTCTTTCACTTGTTTGGTTAGAGTTACTTCAAGATATTTTATATTATTTGTGTCTATTGTGAAGGAAGTTGTTCCCCTAACTTCTTTCTCACTTATCATTTGTATAAATGAAGGATACTGATTTATTTGAGTTAATTTTATATCCAGCCACTTTGCTGAAGTTGTTTACCAGCTGGAGAAATTCTCTGGTAGAATTTTTGGGGTTGCTAATGTATACTATCATATCATCTGCAAATAGTGATATCTTTGTTTCTTCTTTGCCAATTTGTATCCCCTTGATCTCTTTTTGTTGTCTTATTGTTCTAGCTAGCCCTTCGAGTACTATACAGAATAGATACAGGAAGAGTGGGCATCCTTGTCTTGTCCCTGATTTCAGTGGGATTGCTTCAAGTATGTCTCCATTTAATTTGATATTGGCTGTTGGTATGCAGTAAATTGCTTTTATTATGTTTAGGTATGGGCCTTGAATTTCTGATCTCTCCAATACTTTTAACATGAAAGGGTGTTGTATTTTGGCAAATGCTTTTTTCTGAATCTAAGGAGATGATGAAATTTTTGTCTTTGAGTTTGTTTATATAGTGAATTATGTTAATGGGTTTTCTTATATTAAACCAACCTTGCATCTCTGAGATGAAGCCTACTTGATCTTGGAGAATGATGGTTTTGATGTGTTGTTGGATTTGGTTTGTAATAATTTTATTGAGTTTTTGCATCTATATTCATAAGCAAGATTGGTCTAAAGTTCTCTTTTTTGTTTGGGTCCTTGTGTGGTTTATGTATCAGAGTTATTGTGGCTTCATAGAATGAGNTAGGTAGTGTTCCTTCTCTTTCTGTTTTATGGAATAGTTTGAGGAAAATTTTTATCAGGTCTTCTTTGAAGGTCTGGTAGAATTCTGCACTAAATCTATCTAGTCCTGGGCTTTTTTGATTGGGATGTTTTATATGACTTCTTCTATATCCTGTGTGATATGGCCCTGTTTAAATAGTTTACCTGCTCTTGATTTAACTTTGGTATGTGATATCAGTCTAGAAAACCATCCATTTCATCTAGATTTCCAAGTTTTGTTGAGTATAGGCTTTTATAGTAGGATCTGATGATTTTTTGAATTTCCTTTCTTTTCTGTTATGTCTCCCTTTTCATTTCTGATTTTGTTAATTTGCATACTGCCTCTCTGCCTTTAGTTAGTTTGTCTAGGGGGTTTATCTATCTTGTTGATTCTCTCAAAGAACCAGCTTCTGGTTTTGTTGATTCCTTGTATTGTTTTCTTTGTTTCCATTTGGTTGATTTTGGCCTTGAGTTTGACTATTTCCTGCCTTCTACTCCTATTGAGTGAGTTCACTTCTTTTTGTTCTAGAGCTCTCAGGTGTCCTGTTAAGTTGTTAGTGTAAGATCTATCTAGTTTCTTTACCCAGGCACTTAGTGCTCTGAACTTTCCTCTTAGCACTGCTTTCATTGTGTCCCATAGGTTTGGGTATGATGTGTTAACATTTTCATTAAATTCCAGGAAGTCTTTAATTTCTTTCTTTATTTCTTCCCTGACCAAGTTATCATTGAGTTGAGAGTTGTTCAGTTTCCATGTACATGTGGACTTTCTGTAGTTTTTGCTGTTCTTGAAGACCAGCCTTAGGACATGGTGATCTGATAGGCATGCATGATATTACTTTAGTCTTCCTGTATCAGTTGAGGGTTGCTTTGTGACCAATTATATAGTTGATTTTGGAGAAGGTATCCTGAGGTGCTGATGAGACATAGACATATTCTTTTGTTTTAGGGTGAAATTTTCTGTAGATATCTGTTAAATCCATTTGTTCATAACCTCTCTTAGTTTCATTGTATCTCTGTTTAGTTTCTGTTTCAATGATCTGTCTATTGGTGAGAGTAGGGTGTTGCAGTCTCCCACTATTATTGTTTGTGGTTCAATGTCTGTTTGAGTAAAGTTTCTTTTATGAATGTGGTTGCTCTTGTGTTTGGGACACAGATGGTCAGAATTGAGACTTTCTCTTGGTAGATTTTCCCCTTGATGAATATGAAGTGTCCTCCTTCCTCACTTGATAACTTTTGGTTGAAAGTCTATTTTATTGGATATTAGGATGGCAGCTCCCACTTGTTTCCTGGGACCATTTGCTTGGAAGACCTTTTTTCCATCCTTTTACTCCGAGATAGTATCTGCCTTTATTATTGAGGTGTGTTTCTTGTATTCAGCAAAATGCTGGATCTTGTTTGCATATCCAGTGTGTTAGCTTATGTCTTTTTATAGGTGAGTTGAATCCATTAATACTGAGAGATATTATAGAGAGATGACTGTTGGTTCCTTATATGTTTGTTTTTTTGTGGGTGGCTTTATGTGTTTGTGGTTCTCTCTTTTGATTTGTTGTGAGATGTTTAAGATCTTGTCCTTTCTTTGGTGCAGGTTCCTTCCTTGTGTTGGAGTTTTCCTTCTAGGGTCCTCTGTAGGGCTGGGTTGGTAGATACTGTTTGAATTTGATTTTTTTCCTGGAATATTTTTGTTTCTCCATCTATGTTGCTAGAAAGTTTTTCTGGGTATAGTAGCCTGGGCTGGTATTTGTGTTAGGTCTTGGATCACTTTATTCAATTCCTTCATCCATTTACCTGTGTTTTCCTGTATTTCTTTCAGTGAGTTATTGATATCCTCCTTAAAGAACTCTATGATCTTCATGAGATAGGATTTTAGGCCAGCTTCCTGGTTTTCAGGTGTGTTGTTGTATTCAGTGCTTGCTGTGGTGGGAGAACTGGGTTCTGATGATGCCCATGTAAATTGGCTTCTGTTGTTTTATTGTCTTGTGCTTGCCTTTCACCATCTGGATATCCCTGGTGTTTGTTGGTCTGGGTGGCTGTCTGGAGTCTGCCTCTTTTGTCCCTGGGGTTCTTCAGGTCTCCTGGTAGGCCTGCAGCCTTGGCTCTAGCAGACCACCTGTAGGGTCTTCTGACAGGGGGCTCTTTACAGAGGCAGAGAAGCTGCTGATCTGGTTCCCTGGCTGCAGTAGATTTCCTGGGAGACATTCAGACTGTTGGGTTTTCAGTGGAGTAGTCAAGCTGTTGTCAAAATGCTCTGAGTTCAGCTGATCCTGAACTACTCTGAGTGCAGTGAATCCTCAACTGCTCTTTGTGCAGTGGGTTCTCTACTGCTCTGAGTGCAATGGATCTTCTTGGATAGGTCAGGATATTGTGTCTTCACTGGAGCAGACCAGTAAGAGTCTGTACCAGCAGATAGATAGGACCCAGCAAAAGGGGCAGAAAGGAAGGAAGGAGAGTGGTATTTGAGAGGGTGGGGGTTTTAGTGGTTGATGGGTCCTGAGTCCACCGGGTACCCAGAAGTAGCTCTGGGACTTGGGGGTGAGGAGGTTCTTACCAACTGCTCTGAGTGCAGCCAGTTCTCTAGGATGGATCAGGATACAGTGTCTTCAGTGGAACAGATGAGCCAAGAGTCTGCCCAGCAAGGACCAAGAGGAAGGGTGTGTTGATAGTTTTTAAATCAAGAGTGTAGTATTTAAATATAACACCAATAATGTGCTTTGCTTAAAGCTCTGTTTTTACTGTAGATACTTTTAAAGATAATCCTGTATGTTTTTACGTTTCCTTGCTGCTGTACCATTTCCTTCTGATTTGGCCAGTTTCTTTTGTAAAACAATTGACAGTTTTACACACACACACCTATATATATTGGCCATTTTTACCTGCGCCCCCATTATCCTCTCTCATCCTTTCCCCTCTCCAACTAAAGCCTTTTTTTCTAACAAATCTCCCTCCTACTTTGATGTCATTTTTTGTCATTTGTTTAAATAGGGTGCTTTCAAGAGCATGGGTAGGGGTTATATACCAAAGCAAAAACAACTTTTTAGTGGCGACACAACTAAATGATAGCTACCCCTCCAGCAGCCATTAATTGTCCATGGTTCACAGTGGTGAGTGGGGTCTTATGATTGCCTTCTTCATACATATTGTAGTGTCGATGGGCCCAATTTTGTGCAGGTCTTATTTAGGTAGCTATAGCTGTAGTGAGCTCATGAGTGCAACAGCCTTGCCATGTCTAGAAGGCACTGTCTCTCATCACTGCTCCCTTTCCTTTGCTATATTTTTTCTGCCCACTCCAATACTCCACAAGTCTTGGAGAGGGTTTGCATAGATATTTTATTTAGGACTGAGCATTCTGTACTCCATTATTCTCAACACTTTGACTAGTTATTACTCTCTGCTTTAACCACAGTCCACTGCACAAGGCATTTTATCTGAGCAATTTCAATAGCAGCACTGATCAATGGATATAAACACCAGCATTTAGAAGGTATTTTGACATCTTGATTTAACAAAGCAACAGTAGTAAGTTCCTTCCTAAGGCCTATGACCTTCCTGTTATAACTTCTTGACTGAGTTTTCAGTTCTAGGCATGAGTTTCCTCATGTGGACCTGGCCTTAAACTGAATCTGAAAGTATCTGGTTACCTATGAAATAGTCATACTATTATTACAAAGCGAGCAAGTCTTCCCTGACAGGTCTCATTGTAGCTCATGGATCACTTTAGGTAAGATGACTAGTCTCTTCCAGCAGCCTTCCAACACTGTGAAAGCTAGCTACCAAGGAGGAAATTTCTAGCTCAGTTCTAGCTTGATCTCTCTATAGCCTACAACCAAAGTTAGAGTGTGTTCAGCAATGGGGCTTTTACAGCTGGTTCTGGTAGAGCAATGAGCTGCAATGGTGGTAACCTGTCCTGTTCTGGGGGAGCTCTGGTGCCTTCCTTGCCAATGGTATAAGGGGAAGTATCTCAAATCTGACACTGGTATTTGTATTTAATACTGATTACTTTCTTAAAGCAAGATCCCTGAGGTAGTTTTTCTTTTATTCTTGTGTGTGTGTGTGTGTGTGTGTGTGTGTGTGTGCATGTATACATATGTGTATGCAAGAGAGAGAGGGAGGGAGGGAGGAAGGAAGAGAGAAAGAGAGAGAGAGAGAGAGAGAGAGAGAGAGAGAGAGAGAGAGAGAG
>NC_034590.1:76463158-76479586 GCF_900095145.1 Mus pahari | reverse complement strand
TATATATATATATATTGGTGTATGTGTTTCATCTATATTCTACAAATAAAAATGCCTTTTTTGTCTTTTTGAGTCTAACTTAATTTTTTAACATTAGCATTTAACACAAAAGGTAAGTTCTACATTAAATTTTTTACATTTAACATTAATATTTTAACATATTTAATATTAACATCCATTTTCATTAAAATGAAATATATCTTTATTATTTATGACTGAATAAGCTTCATTGCACATATATACCACATATTCTTTATATATTCATCTGTGGTGGCATCTATGCTGGTTCCATATTTTGGACTACTGTGAAAGGTGCTTCAATAAACATGGATGTGTGTGCATGTGTCTCTGTGGTATGATGGCTTTGAATATGACTACATATTTGAGTATAGCTGACTCATATCACAGCTCTGTAATATTTATTCCCTCAATAACACAATGAGATATTAACATTATTACATAGATTAAGGATATAAAGTTCAAAGAAGAAATGTAAATTTTTGTCCTGGTCCAAAGCTTGTAGCATCCCTTTGAGCAGAAATACATTAACCAAGAAAGCAATGAAGTGAGAGGCCAGGGGAGAAGCTATAAGAAATCTTGTGGGAGAATTAAAACCCCATCTCTTTCATAATACTTTTTTTGTGAAACTATTTCCCATTTGCCAAAAAAATTCTTTCTATGTCATTTATCTTAGTCTTTTTGTTTTCCATCCTGTAATGCTTCTGGTCTCTTGGGCTCCTGCCTCAGTATCATCCCAAAGCATCAGAAGGAGGAGGGTGGAATCAGGGCTAGAGGAAGGAGGTAGTGTATAGAGGAATCCTTCCTGGTTTGTCAGAGTTCCCTGATCCTGAAGGAAGAGAAGGTGGAGACTCCATAACAGCTTTTTCCCTGATACCCTGACTCTTCACATATTCCCTAAGTCCTCTTCTAGCAAAAGCGCCCATATCTTAGCATAATCCTGATAAGTTAGAGATATATGAAAAAGTAAGTAGTGCTAATTCCTATGCATATGGTCAATTCTCCTGTGATTTCTTTATTTATATAAAGAACACCTATCTAACTATTCCTCTCTATACCTAAACAAACCTCCAAAATCCAGTTAATATTACCTACCTCTGTCACTTTTATGGATTGTAATTTCTTTTCTTTCTCACCATATTATGATATATTATGCTTACCTTTCGCTCTTCAACCTTATGACCTCTGCTTCTACTTTATGTTTTCCATATTCTAGAAATCATCACATAATCTTCTCTCATTGACACTGTTCCTACAACGTAAGTTTATTTATATATCATACATTTAATCTTGATACAGGTTTCTTTCAGTGTAGTTAATCTAACTTTGTGTTTTTTAAGTTGTATTTTTCTTTATTCTTGAGAATTTCATACAGGTATACAATGAAATATAATCATATCCACACCCATTTTCTCCTTTAGTTAACATATATATCCCTGTATGCTCCCCTCCAACTTAATGTCAGTCTTTTTTCTTTCTGATATCCACAAAATCCAATTAGTACTGCCCATGTGTATGTGTGTGTGTGTGGGGGGCACCCACTGGTATCTGGGAAACCCACCAGTGAGAATGTTTTCTCTGAGTGTCTTGGATCTACAGTCAATGTAGATTTCCAAATGTGTTAATTCTCTTAAAGATCTATTTAAATTCTCTATAGATCGTCATTTCCACACAAATTATTCACATACTTGAGACCTGACTGTATTCTATTCCTTAAATCTATTTACCTGTTCTGTCCATGTTATATCAACCTTCATTTTCCATCCAGCAGTTATATTCTTTTTTGTTAATCACTGAGTAAAACATCCCACATAAGAAATACTGCCAGAGGTGAGGCAGGCACAGCGAGGTATAATTCCTCTATGTCAAATATGTACAGTTTTGGAGAAATAATAAGGAACTAAACATGAATGATAAAGATTCTTTGTGAGAGCACCAGTGTTTTTGACAGAGGAAAGTATATGTGCCAAGTCACAAAGTGGAAGAACACTCCAACAGACTTAGGAAGAAGAACCAGTGATGGGTGACTAGACTATGGTGGAAAAGTGAGAATAAAATTTGAAACTTTATTGGAAGATTTTGGACAGTCTTGTGGCTAATTATTTCTGAATAAATATCACTCTAGAAACAATTTGATGTTAAAATGCCTTGTGTTTAGGTGGAAAGAATGAAGACCCAATGAGAGGCTATGAAATCAGGAAGTAAAAAGGATCTGACATGAGGAATGAGGATGAAGGTGGTAGAAACAAGACAGGAGGAAGGGTGCTGCCATGAGAGATAAGAAGGGGGAGGCAGAGAGAGAAGGGTAAGCCACAAGGAGCCAGCTATGGGTTAGCTATGGCAGGATGTAGGGTAATAGGAAGATAAAATAGAAAAACAACCTAGAAAATGTCCAAATCCCTGGATAAAAACATGCCACTCATTGTTATAAAAAGACTTGGAAAAGCTCAATTCATTTTCAAATACATATATATATATATGTGTGTGTGTTAATGTGTATGTTCACGTGTGTTACATTATTTGCTGTACTAGTGAGGACACATGAGCCACTGCAGATACATAGTTCCTTCCTAACATTCACCTTAGTAATAGTAGTGATAGTATGTGCAAGTTTTCATGGAAGCAGTGAGGAGGCACACTGCCAGCCATATGAGGGGGATAGGAAAGAAAGGATAGATAGTGTTCATAGGAAGACATGCTTCTTGAACAAAGTTTGGGCCAGCTGTACTGATGGAGACTACAACAGGTACAGAGCTGTTCAGTGATACATATAATTGTGCTTCAGAAATACACTGCACGCTACGATAAGACAGAATGTTTTGATGAAAGCAGTGGAAGATGCTAAAATTTACTTTATAAAGAATTTGAATGTCATTGTGGAGCCGATAGGACACAATGGATGGGTTCTAAAAAGAGGAGTAAAATCCGATGATTTGCACTTTAGGGGACAAATCATAGGTATAGGAAACTTATAGTTTGTGTCTAAGAGGTTGTTTCTTCTTTTCCAAATGTTTAAGTATGAAGATACAAAATGTTAATAGTTAATGTTAATAGTTAATGAAGGTTTGAGACCAAGGGAGTCCAAAGTACAATGAGTGGCATACAAAGAAGATGGAGGTAAATGGTCATGTCTAAGGTTATGAAGGGCAGTTGTAGCTGTTAACTTTCCATTTAAGAAACTAACATGCCAGTTGGGTGGTGGTGGTGCATGCCTTTCATCTCAACACCTAGGAGGCAGAGGCTGACAATCTCTGAGCTTGAGGTCAACCTGGTCTATAGAGTGACTTTAAGGACAGCGAGAGCTACACAGAGAAACCCTGCCTTAAAAAAACAAACAAAACAAAACTAACAAACAAAGAAAATGAAGCTAGCATGTCAGTAACACTCTTATTTAGAAAACTGTCAAAGGCTCAGGGATAGATAACCTATAAAAAGAGAAATGCAGTTCTGAAAGCATTATTAGAGTTTGTGAGTACATTTTCTCCTCCTATAGGGTCTATAGGGTCAGGCAATAAAAGAATCAGGGAAGAAACTTCTGGGAGGAAAAAAAAACAAAAAAACTCAGATATCTAGCAGACTCTACTTAAACAATTCTTTGTTCATATGAATTGTCATGTGGGCATGCCAACTTTTCTCAGACTCAGAGAATGCTTGAAGATTTGAAGAAAAAAATTCTGACTTTGTTACTAAGATTTTTAAAAAGGGGAGTTCTCTACTGACTGCTAACTTGGTCTTGATGCTAAAGGAATTGCGCTAGTCTTACTGGAAGAGAGTTAGCCGAACTTTCAGAATCAATGAGCTCTTCAGTACTCCTGGCATCCAGCACTTACTTCATGTCCTGATATCTAGGTGAGTTCTAGACTTTCTTTGTAAGTTTAAAGTTCTTGAGTCCCATAGTTGCTGTAATCCTTGATTTTTCTGCCTTAACCTTCCTTCTCAGGAAAAGGTTATGTTCCTAGCTGAACTCACAGATTCCCTCTCTTGAACATAAATCCAGAATGCATGTTGCCTGAATATTTCATAGGTTCTTAAGTTCCACATTCCTGGTTCCAGTTTTTAAAATCTATGTGACTTGGAGAAAGTCACTGAATTTTCAGTGTCTGTTTAATTACTTCTATGAAAATGAATCATATTTGTGTTTTCACCATCAACATTTATAGCTTTGACTTCTCGTCTTTGTATAGGACTAAAAGACAGATATTGGGACTCTTGTCCTTTTTTCCCCTGTTATTTCTCAGTGCATGATTCTCCAAGGGCTAGAGCCATATTTTAAAGTGTCTGTAATACACAGTCATTTATTTTTGTCTCTGTTTTCTTGGCTCATCACTCAGATCATCGAACAGCTGTTACTAATCACACCTACCACAAGCACTGCAGAGTACAGTCACCAAGCTAGATTCTTGCTGCTGCTTTTATAAGATACCTTGGTCTATCTCTTGAACAAGACTGAAAACATGGAGCGAAGGAACCACAGTGGGAGAGTGAGTGAATTTGTGTTGCTGGGTTTCCCAGCTCCTGCCCCACTGCGGGCACTACTATTTTTCCTTTCTCTGCTGGCCTACGTATTGGTGCTGACTGAAAACATACTCATCATTACAGCAATTAGGAACCATCCCACCCTCCACAAACCCATGTATTTTTTCTTGGCTAATATGTCATTCCTGGAGATTTGGTATGTCACTGTTACGATCCCTAAGATGCTTGCTGGCTTCATTGGTTCCAAGGAGAACCATGGACAGCTGATCTCCTTTGAGGCATGCATGACACAGCTCTACTTTTTCCTAGGGTTAGGCTGCACAGAGTGTGTCCTTCTTGCTGTCATGGCCTATGACCGCTATGTGGCTATCTGTCACCCACTCCACTACCCTGTCATTGTCAGTAGCCGGCTATGTGTGCAGATGGCAGCTGGATCCTGGGCTGGAGGTTTTGGTATCTCTATGGTTAAAGTTTTCCTCATTTCTCGCCTGTCTTACTGTGGCCCCAACACCATAAACCACTTTTTCTGTGATGTTTCTCCATTGCTCAACTTGTCATGCACTGACATGTCCACAGCAGAGCTTACAGACTTTATCCTGGCCATTTTTATTCTGCTGGGGCCGCTCTCTGTCACCGGGGCCTCCTATATGGCCATCACAGGTGCAGTGATGCGCATCCCCTCAGCTGCTGGCCGCCATAAGGCCTTTTCAACCTGTGCCTCCCACCTCACTGTCGTGATTATCTTCTATGCAGCCAGTATTTTCATCTATGCCAGGCCTAAGGCACTCTCAGCTTTTGATACCAACAAGCTGGTCTCTGTACTCTATGCTGTCATTGTACCATTGCTCAATCCCATCATCTACTGCCTGCGCAATCAAGAAGTCAAAAAAGCCCTACGTCGCACTCTGCACCTGACCCATGGCCAGGATGCCAATACCAAGAAATCCAGCCGAGATGGTTAGGTAGGGAGGGGTTGATAATATAAACCTTGGGTTTGGTTTGGTTTCCTTCCTTCCTTCCTTCCTTCCTTCCTTCCTTCCTTCCTTCCTTCCTTCCTTCCTTCCTTTTTTCTTCTGAAGTTTAAATTAGGGGATTAAGTTAGGAATCAGCACTTCTAGTTTCTGCAACTTAGTCCAGAAAAAGGAAGAGGAAAAGATTATAAGGTAGAGTCTGGATTTCTGCAGGATAGGGCTCCAGTATATGGAGTAAGGCCTGGACCAGTATTGTGTATACACAAATCATTTCTCATGAAATGAAGCATGAATTATAAGAAGGAAGAAGACACAGGACAATAACTGGTCTGTGAAATAACAGAGGCTCAGAAAGTAAAGATTCTGGAATGAGTTTTAAAGAA
The DNA here is from genome assembly GCF_900095145.1 of Mus pahari. Taxonomy (NCBI): domain Eukaryota; kingdom Metazoa; phylum Chordata; class Mammalia; order Rodentia; family Muridae; genus Mus; species Mus pahari. The sequence continues at coordinate 76,473,738 of NC_034590.1, read as the reverse complement.
AGGAGATAAGAAACAAAGACATTTTCATGTGTGCTGTGTTGCCATTGAGTTTGCTATGTAATGAATGAAGCTTCTGTACTCCTGAGGTTCTCGACTCCACCTCTCAAGTGCTGGCATTGCAGCTACGTGCCCTGGGGAGTGAACCAAGGCTTTGTTTTGCTATGCAAGCACCCTACCAACTGATCTATATCACCAGCCCAAATTATGAATTTTTGTATTTATTATTATTGTGCTGCTTATTATCTCTTGGATCACAGTGATTTCTGGCTTCATTTCCAAATTTATTTATGCCATTGAATTAGTGGCTGAGTATAATTTATTTCTTAATCTTCTGCAGCCTTAATTATATTACAGATATTATGGAGACAAGGTCACATTTTGTTATCATGGAATAGAACAATATCTACCACATAATTGCTATAAATACACATAAGTTAATATAGTGTTGGATCATATAGATATAGATGTGTGAAGCCTACAGCTGGATTTAGTAGATACAGAAACTAAATCTATCAAAATTCACTAGGACATGCAGAGGTACAAATTATTTCAGTCTTGCTGGAAAGAAAGTGCTAAATATGTATGTAACAGAAGTTTTAAAATATTGAAAGGATTTGGACATACATATTTTTATTTATAATGAAATGATTGAAATATATTTAATATTTACAAATAAGGACATTGTTTAAGGAAGTTATAGTTCATGCATTAAATGCAGTCTTAGAAACAATTGTGCAATATAATCTAAATACCATTAATGACTCAAAACAATTGTTACTTTAGCAAGCTTAATTATTATGTTATATACCAGTATAAAAAACTGCTTTAGTTTTTTTTTTTAATTTTAACTCTGACTAGAATGAATTTGATTAAAATGTTAATGGATGTCCTTTTCATATAAATTATTTTCCAGCAATGTTCTGTGAAAAACATATTCATGTAAATAAGCTTTGCTTATAAAATAAGATATACAACTTTATCCATATGAGCATAGATAATGAGAGAGTGGTTAATAGAGTCCTACTCTTTGCCCAAGAGCCAGAAACCTAAAGACAATAAAGCTTTTGTTTTCTGGTATCCTTCAGGTGACCTTTTTATAGTTATCTCTTGTCTAATCAAACTTGTAAAAACATTATAAGAAGGTATAGTTTGTTTTTTTTCTCATGCTTCCCTCTTGCCTGAGTCTGACAGTATTGTATGTTATTTGCTTTAGTCTACATTGATGAAATGTTTTAAATATATTTAAATACAAATATATTTGTTTTACATATTTAAATACAAATATATATTTATTATACATACATATGTATGTACACACACACACACATATATATATATATATATATATATATATATATATATATATATACACACACACACACACAAATATATATATTTGTACCAAAGATGATACTTAACCTTATTAATATCTTGTTTAAAGGTTTAGAAATGACTATCCCTACAGAAGTTGTTTCTGAATGGGTCAGTGATCTGCAGTGGGAATGTTCTCCTCTGGGCATCATAATTTTAGTTGCTACATGAATTTATTTTTAGATCCAGTTAACAGGAAGAGATAGTAAAATGTTGAATTTCCTCATTCTGTTTTTCTCATTTCCAATATTTTTATTTTAAAATAAAATTTTATTTTCCAATGTAAAGAAACACATGCAATGTTGACTTCAAAATTTGAAACCAAAGACTTCAGATTTAGCAATGCTTAGTATGATTTCCTTCATATAACTATCTATCATTAAGTAATGACTGCAAGGATATTTGACTCTAGATAAACTATAACAAGATTGAGGCTTCTTTTACCTTGGACTGAATTTTTGTAAGCATATAATTCTCATGGCCTGTATAGAATTTGAGGTCAATAAAACATTAACAATTTTTTCAAATTAAGTATCACTTATCTGATTTTATCTATTCTTCATTGCCATATATTTCTCTGTAAATATAAATATATGTTTATCTCTTTTCCATTTGAGTCTATCTGTTTCAGTCCATCATGATATTCTGTCAGCCTCTCAACCTTTTCATCAATAGTATAGCCCTATAATTCCCCTTTTCTGGGGGGATCACTAATCTCTTGTAATTGTATAAGAACTACTTGCACCATTTAGACATAAGCATTACCCAGAATGATACGAGGCAGTGGACATGTGTAGGCAAGCAAGGATCAACATAGATTTTTTTGTGTGTGTGTCCAGTGTTCAGTGATGTTGGGTAACACCAAGTTTCTTACTCTGACTTTAAATCTCCCTAATATATTCTATTAGTCTATATTTTATTTTGGTCTTCTAATCTTTTGTGCCCTGTAAATCATATACAGCAATATTTCAGATGATGGTTTACATTGTGTATTTACTTTAAATTAATGATCTAAAAAGTTTCACTGTTTTCTAACATCAAACTTTGAAAAGATTCAGAAAACATTCTTCCATCCTTCCTGAATATGTAATGAATATTTAAGGTGACAGACACTTTACAACTTTAAACACCTCATTAATTTTCATTGAAAAATGCTTACAAGTATGAAATATAATTGAAGACTCAAAAATGCCTGATCAGGGAAGGGTGAAGATTAGGATATGGAATATGATATTTTGGATCTGATTATACATAGAATTTTAAATAACAGAATTTGAAAAGTTAACAGTAACATTATAATGTTTTTATTTATGAGTTTTTTATTAGTTACACAAAATGGAAGCTGATTACACCATGGGAAAACAGAACTGTTAATGCACGAAACTTTTTAGCATCTTTGTGATTTTTCTACACTTCTAATGTTAAAAGTTATTAGCTCTCTAAAAGTAAATCTAATTGATTTCAATGGCTTCCAGAAGACAAAGATGATCTACCTGTTCCTTTATAGATGAGATGTACATAGTCAGCATCATGCTTTTATTATGATTTTTTTGAATTTTTATTGCATATTTCAATTCTCCTAACAGTCATATACAATTATTACTTTAATTTAACTAGTTTATAAGAAATAAAGTACAGTGTTACAGGATTTTTCCCTGTCCAATCATGTTAGGGCAGTGGGAGGCTTGTGATTGGACAGGAGAAGAGAGGTGGAGTGAAGAGTTGAGACAGAGAGAGACGTCTGAGGAGGAGAGGGAGAACCAGAATGGAGGCTGATGTGGTGTTATCAAAAGGTTAGAATAATTGTGTTAAAGCCTTATCATTATCATTTGGCTCTGAAATTATTATATTGGCATCTTGTAAATTATGTAATTATTGATACATAAATCTGATTGGCTAATTATGCACGCATTAAGAATCTTAATTCTAGATACCTCCTGAGTCCACATGCACCCCACACTTTGAGCACATTTATAGAACCCTGCTTATTATGACTGTTCTTTCAACTGCACAAATTCAGAGAAGAGGCTCCAGAGAATACTTGCCATGTAATTTCTCCTACATCAAGGAGCTGACAGAGTCTGACATGTAGCCCTCCCTAGGAAGATTGGAACACCTTTTCAGGCCCTGACAAAAGAACAAAGAATATACTCCACAGAAGCCAAACTTGACAAAACAATAATTTTTTTTGTGGGGGGAGGGGTGACTTAAAAGATGGATGACTTAAAGGCAGCTGTACCACTGGAAAGCCCACCATGGCATGGAGGATAGATAACTCATGAAACATGTGATCCAGGGCTATTACACATCTTTCAACTAGTTCATTTGGCAGGTCAGTCTGGAAGTGTCCTCTCTCCTTAGCTAACCTTACATTTTATACATCTTTAGGGAGAAAGGAGTTTGAGAATTTTGGAAACTTTCAGGGATTTCCAGAAGTGTTCATTTTCTGAGTTTTTAAGGGTCTCCCATTAGAATAGAATGTTTTAAGTAAAACTTCCTGAGCCTTAAGTAACTTTCCTCTAGGGTAGAGATGTTTCATTTCTGAAACTATTGTTACTACAAATCAAAGTTCCACCTAAAGTTTTCATGACCAGTGAACTATCTAAATAATATATGTATTTATTAAATACTATTTAATAAATTTCCATTAAAATTCTCTATCTTGAACCTTCCTGGATGTTGTGGTAACTGGTTTTTTCCATTGAAATGTATTGCTTAACCCAAATAAAACCATAATTCATGGAGTACTCTGAATGTTAGTTGCTTTGATATTTTAAATAAAATATAAGAAAATTGTTCAAAAAAAAGAATCTTAATTCTACTGGATAATTAGGTGTCAAGATGGCTAACCAGGGTTGCGTGGGGTGTTGCATAAAAGTGAGAGGAACTTGGGGGCCCATCTGAGAGATGGCCTTGTGGGAGCCATGTGACCTAGCTGGTGAGTTGGCGGGCTGAGAGAATGAGCGAGATCACCTGGCACAGGGCTGGGTCTAGATATTTCCCACAACAGTACAGAGTAGCCTACAATGAGTTACTACTTAATGTACTTACCATTTTAACAAATCACTTCTCTCTCTCTCTCTCTCTCTCTCTCTCTCTCTCTCTCTCTCTCTCTCTCATCACAGCTAGTCCTGGACACCTGAGTGGACAGTCCTATTCATTGCAGAGAAAGGTCTGTGGATCAAGGGTCTTCACTTTTCCATTTGTTTATCTATCTATCTATCTATCTATCTATTTATTTATTTATTTAAAATCCCAATATTCTTAGACTCATTGCTCATAACAAGATTGCTTTCTCTGATTTTTATTTCCACAGGTACATTTTAAGAAGACCAGTAGGGCTAGGGTTGTATAGGAATTCTCACTTCTCCAGATCTCTGCCTCTGTATATTTTATTCTACATAAAATTCCATAAGTTTCTAAAGGGCATGCACATAGATGGAATATTTTTTATTTTGAAGAACTGAACTCAGTCTTTTAAAATAAAGAATGAATAAATGAATACTATAATGCATGTTTTCTTTCTAACTGCAAGTTTGTTCTTATCAACCATTTCTTCCTCATTCATCCTTCCTTCATACTCTCCTCCGTCTCTGAGAACTATCATTTTATTCTCAATTTATATGAGGTCAATGTTTTCAGATTTCACATGTAACACGTATACTAAAGAAACACTAGGAAAAAGAACATATTCATAAATGTACACACACATCTATACCCACATGCATACACAAATACACATACCGATACACTGATATGTTACAGAATGTACACATCATGTGCCCTATATGTGTATAATTATTATGTGTCAATCAAAATAGAGAGACAACAGAAAAGCAAAACGCTGGCAAATTATTTTAAGAAACACATAAAAACAAATTTGCTATTTTTTTGATCCCAGTTAAGAGTTTTTAAAGAGGATTTTGTAATATGGCATCATATTAATTTGTTAATAGGCATCATATTAACTTGTTAATAGGAATAGGATAAAAATCATGCCAACAAGTAAAGATATAGCTCAGGTATAAACAGGAATCTATATATAGGTGGAGACTCAGTTTTTCTGTTCAGGTTCCCTGGACATAATCTTGGCAGTGCACAGAATCAGGAAAAATGTGTAAGTGATCCTCCTGAGAATACAGAGGTGTCTTCACCTAAGTCAACATGAAGTGAATGTTCAAAATGTTCTTCTGTCTTCTTGTGTCAGTGCTGTAGTAATTTCCATGAAGCACAGACAAGGACTAGACATTGACTTCAGAGAATGTAAAATCCTACCCATAGTGGCCTTCTCCACTGTAAATGTATGAAGAAATTTCCATTCTCTAAGAGGACTATGGTGGGTGTTTAGAGGAAGCAAGTAAAGTTAGTTAGGTTCGAAGAAAGCTCTGTGAAAACTGAGGAGCTTGTAAGATGTCAATAAGCATCATTTCTGTGGGTATGTGAAGTGGAAATTTCTGTTTATGTCATGTGACGCAGACTCATGTGATGCTTCGCTGAAGCAAGACCCGTGAGAGAGTATAAGTAGGAACCAGTGAAGGGGCGCTTGCATAGCTAGCTGTACAGTACTTTGGTCTTGCATTTTTGCTGATCTTCACTTCATTGAGAGAGACATGGCAGAGAAATTCTGGCTTTCTGGCTGGTTCTGGTTGCTCCTATTGAGTCCTGTCAATATGGCTTAGGCCTGGCTATTTCTGCTGGATCGTGTGCCTGCTGCTGATTCATGTTTGGTGACACTTTTTGAACTGAACTGCTGGTATCCTGACAATGAAGGTTGGAATTTCCCCAAAGAACTAATTCTAATAGGTCTACATCCTATTATCCATCTTTTCTTCCCTACCTTTGGATGGTGGGTTAGAAGGTGGGTCAAAGCATTTGAGAACTCTTATTAAAGCAGGTTTAAAAAAAACTGAGCTTACACATATGAGAGGTTTTGAAGGAAATGAATAGAATAATGAAACCGCAGGCACACCTTTACTCAAGTTTGGAGAAATCTGAGCAGGTGTAGATCTTTGGAGCACTTGACAATTTCACAAAAGATCTGTTTCTTGCTCTAGATAAATATCTTTTAAACTGTGATCTCTTTTGAGAACAAATATTACAGAGTATAAAAGTGTTCTATAGCAATAATGATAGACCACTTTTCTTTTCAAAATATAGAGATGTGCAAGCTCTGTGTTCTTTATTCTGAAAATACAGAGGGAATTCTTCATTGCTCAATGATTCATATAGAGCTTACTAAGAAGACTGGTGGCAAACAGTGGAACAGTATTTAAATAACAAAGTATGCCTGAGTACATGAGAAGAATTTATTAGCACTAAGATGGGAAAGAGGTCCTATGGGATATGAACTTAAGAGCTCTTTAATGGACGTGTAAATTTAATTTCTCAGGACTTCTGTATATATTGGTTGTAAAAGTATGCAGAGAGTGAAAACTCTGGATGTATCAAACATGTATGATCTGATAGATTCATACTTTATGTACCTGAAAATCCAGAGACGTTTCTTTGCCTGTGACCTATTTCCTGTGGATTTTAAAGGTTCAGGAGCTACACGAATATAAATATGAACCCACATTCAGGTAATATTCCCATGCTTACTAGTTATTCTTTTAGGTATGTGGGTCACAGTCCTGAATATCAGTCTTGAATTTTGCAAGTGTTCTGTCTCCAACCTGGGACACATGGTTAACTAAGGTGCTATTAATATATCAAAGCTGACCTTTGCCTCTAGATTCTCCAAGCATCCCTCAGTCCCTACCTATTATAGAGTCTTAGCTGGGATACCATGCCCTCTACTGTAAACTTCCAGCCTAGGGGCTGGGCTGCCATTTCCCCAGATGCTCCTCTCTATATAATCAAGTCATTTTGCTGTGCTGGTCCTTTCCTCCCTTTTGGGCACTGTAGCATGAACTATTAAAAGAGCAATCCAAGCTATGCCAGCAGTGAACTGGTGGGCAGTCCAGCCTGTTCTCATCTCATGATACTCTATGACCTGGATCTCCGAAATCTCTCCACCTGACTCACTAAGTTCCCATGGTGAGTCGATGCCACTCCAGCCCCATGCTTCCAAATTCCCACGGATTTTTGGGGTGCACTTTTTGTAAACCCACCATACCTTTCTGTCTGGAACCCAGTTGAATCACCGCGTGAAGAAAAACAACATATAAACTTAGTTTAGAATCATGGTAACACAGTCGTTGGACACAGCAACTATCATCCTAATTTGTAAGCCATTCTAAGCTATAAATCCTCCAGTAGCGGATCCCAACAGACCTGCCACCTGAACTAGAGGCTTTCCCTATCTACATTTTGGCCTCCACACTGTCTCTCTCTAGTCCGGAAGTCTTCTGCAGTTCCTCTCTCAGACCTGAAAGTCCGGCCTACTTGCCCAGTGATTGGTTCCTTAAAATCTTTATTCATTAGGGGAAGTTTCACTTGAATCACAGGCAGCCCTTCCTGGGGAAGCTGAATTAGCATCAAAATACAAACAGCATCAGGACTATCCATAACAGGGCACTGCATTGATTTTTCTCTCTCCTCTTCCCTCCCATCTCTCCTCACATGGCTTGGTTTAGGGACATCTTCATTTGGTATTCTACCAGACTTCTCTGCCTTTGGCTATGTTCTCCCTTATAGTTACAATAAACTTTTACTTCCACTACATCTAGGAACAGTCATCTCCTCCTTTTTCTTCCATCCTTTTTTTTTTTCTTTTTTTTCATTCAGCAAGATTTTAAATTAGTAGTAAGAAATATCCATGTCTGAAGGGAACACACTGGGAAGCTAATGGCGGTGAGATACTTGTCTTAATTTTTGTATGCTTCTTATGTGGAAACACGAATTGTGAATTATCAGATGAAGAGTGGGATAGGCTTAAGTAAGAGATGGAAGAATACAACCCCGAGGGCATAAGAGGTACTTGAGTGAAAAATTAGTTGTGTATGCCTGGAGCAAACACATTCAGTGTCATAAACCATGAAATTGGATAAATAGGATTAGAATCACAAAATACTTCCTATGTCTAGTAATTAAAACATTTGTATTTTAATGTGAATCAAGGTAGGATTCCTTAACAAATGTTTTAATAGTTTCCTCATCTGAAAATGTCCTTGGACTCCATCTATTCTTTCAGACCCTATGCTTTTGTCTCTGTTTTCTTTGAGGAACCAATACCCAATTAAATAGAGAATTTGAACCAAAAAAGAGAAAGACATATTGGGCCTCTGTTCACAGAAAAAATACTGTGAATGAGATAGGTACTGACATTCAAGCCACTGGCAACGAGGACAGTAAGAGCTGGGTGAAAATGAAATTTGATATTAGGAGATAATTTATTTTAAAAAGTCTTTGAAGAGATACATATTTCACATTTTAAGCGGAAACACTAGCAGAAGTTATTTCATGAGCCTTCTTTATAGGAAACCAGAATTGCTACCTTGTTTTGATCGTTTTTGCTGATGCTGCATCCATCAATATTTGTAGTGATTCAGCCATTTTGAATATGAGCATCACTACAGTCAGTGAGTTCTTTCTAGTGGGCTTTTCCACAGCTCCTTGGCTTCAGAGCACCTACTGTTCTTCCTTGTGGTTTATCTTGTGTATCGAAGAATCTTATCATTTTCACTGTTTTTTTTTTTTTGGGGGGGGGGTCACTGGACTAATTCATAAGCCCAAGTACTATTTTCTGGTAGTTTTTTTTCCCTAGAGGTCTCATATATTTTTGTTACAGTATTTCAAATACTAGGTAAATTTCTCCTACAGGAATGGTACATCTCCTTCACAAGTTGCATGACTTATTTTTACCCTTTGCAAAATCTCACTTGCATGCACAGAGTGTGTGCTCCAAGCAGCTACTGCCTATGACTTCTATGTGGCCAACTGCTACCCTCTCCAATATCGAGTTTTCATGACAAGTTATTGTGTGCAGTTGATGGCTTTCACTTATGTGGCTGGCTCCATGATTATCATGATCAAAGTCTTTCATTTCACATGTCATTTCTGTGGTTCCAGTGTGATGAAACAACTTTTCTGTGATATCTAACCAGCCCTCAAACTGGTATGCAATGATACATCTGCTGCTTAGTTATTAGACTTTCCTTTGGCTATTATAATTTCTGACTTCTCTGTCATCACCACTGTCTTATGTCTACATAGCATCTGGCATTCTGTGTATATTCTCCACCAAGGGATGAATACCTTTTCTTCCTGTGTTTCCCATCTCACTGTGGACCTAATTTATTATACAGCCATGATTTTAATGTAAGACTGACATAGAGCTATTGCTGCTTTTAATTCCAACTGATCTCAGCTGTGTTTGTAGTCCTCGCACTCATGCTGAATTCCTTCTTCTATTGCCCAAGGAACCAGGAAGTCAAGGATGCTATCAAGACTCTAGAAGGTGGCCAGTGCTTCCTGGTCAGGTTATCACCCTGCCTTAAGAAGACATTACTCTTCCACAATATATCATGACAGTGACTGTGGACTTGTTCTTCACAGATATAAATTCTTAACGAAATCACAGTAGAAAAGCACAAAAAACTAAAACCTAAGCTCAAAATAGAAACCAGACACTATGTATTGCTATAACTGGAAACAATTAGTTTTTGTATAGACATGTCAGTAACTTACAAATGATATAATGATTCAATATATTGAATATATCTTATAGATTTGTTGCATATAATTATATGCTTAGTATTTATTTAATATAAGTAAAGTGTTAAAATAAAACTAATGTCCCCAGAAAATATCTACTTGTTCCTTGCAAATTTGAATAAAATTCCAAGATCCTTAAATTAATGATCCTGTTTGTGATTTTACGTTGTTTACATGTTCAAACTGTAAGGATGAATCTTATATTGTTATTAATACTATTTTTTAAATCTCACATCTGTGGTCCAATAGTTTTTAATATATGCTACAATTTCATATTGAAGAGAGTCAGGAACCAAATTTCAAATCTATCTGGATGAGAGTATCTAAAATTGTAACTTATTTTTAGTTATGAAAAATATTAATTTATTCATTAAAATATCTACAGGATAAAAAACTCAATAAATTATGACTAAAACAGCAAAAAATATTGGTTAAGAGTAAAGAAGAAGGAAGACCAACGTGTGGATACTTCATTCCTCCTTAGAATAGGGAACAAAATACCCATGAAAGGAGTTACAGAGACAAAGTTTGGAGCTAAGACGAAAGGATGGACT
>NC_034590.1:76436894-76462883 GCF_900095145.1 Mus pahari | reverse complement strand
CCTAGTTGGCCACCATTGGGAAGAGAGGCCCCTTGATCTTGCAAACTTTATATGTCCCAGTACTGGGAGTGGGAGTGGATGGGTAGGGGAGCAGGGGCATAGGGAGGGTATAGGGAACTTTTAGGATAGCATTTGAAATGTAAATAAGAAAATATCTAATAAAAAAAAGAGTGAAGTACCAGTTTGGGTTTCTTGTCTTTTTAAATTTTAGATTTATTTATTTTATTTTGCATGTGTAGGTATTTTGCCTGTATGTATGTATGTGTAATATATACATACATATGCCTGTGAAGTTCAGAGGAGGACATTAGTTCCTCTAGATCTAGAGTTATGGATAGTTACGAATTATCTTGTGAGTGCTGGTACTGAACACAGGTTCTATTCAAGAGCCACAGATGAGCAATCTATCCAACTCTGGATCTTTGGTTTTTTTGACAAGTTTTATTGCTACTGAAACATGATTTTAAAGGGAACTGAGAGTTAATGATGGATGTGTGAGAGCTCTCTCTCTCTTTCTCACCATTTTGAAGCTTTTCTATAAACTTAAAATAATTTCAAAATTAAAATGTGTGTGTGTGTGTGTGTGTGTGTGTGTGTGTGTCTGTGTGTGTGTGTGTGTTTTAAAAATGTACTGAGTATATTAGTCTAGGCTAGCCATCATGATCTTTTGTTTTTTTTTTTTTTTTGATTAAGTGATTTATTTACTTTACATTTTGATTGCAGCTTCCCCTCCCTCCTTTTCCCCCAGTCTCTCCCTCTCACCTCACCCCATTCACCTGTCCTCTCCTCCTCCAAAAAGGAGAGGCCTCCCATGGATATCAACCAGGCTTGACATATCAAGCTGAGTAAGACTATGTGCATCTCCTTGTATTGAGGCTATACAAGGCAGCCCAGTTAAGAGAAAGGGATCCAAAGGCAGGAAATGTAGTCAGAGTCAGCCCCAGCTCCTGCTTTATGGATCCCACATGAACAGCCAGCAGCACAACAATTACATATGTACAGGGAGCCTATGTCTGTCCCATGTATGCTTTTTGGTTGGCAGTTCAGCCCCTATGAATCCCTAGAGGCCTGGGTTAGTTGGCTCTATAGGTTTTCTTATGGAATCCTTTACCTCTCTAACTCCTTCAATCCTTCCTTCTTCTTTTCTACAGGATTCCCCATGCTCCACTTAATGTTTAGCCATGGGTCCCTGCATCAATTCCACCATTTTCTGGGTGAAGCCTAGACTGTTGTCTACAAGTATAGCAAAATATCATTAATAGTGTCAGGTGTGGGCTCCCTTTCATGGCATGGGCCTCAAGTTGGATGGACCAGTCATTTGTTGAATCTTCCTTCATTCTGCCCCAACTTTTACCCATGTATATCTTGTATGCAGGACAAATTGTAGTTCTAATGTTTTGTACCTGGGTTGGTGTCCCAATCCCTCCATTGGAAGTCCTGCCTCATTACAGGAGATGGCCTGTTCAGTCTCCATATCCCCTATTGCTAGGAGTTTTAGCCAGGGTCACCCTTATAGATTTCTGGATGTTTCCATTTTCCTAGGTTTCTAGCTTGTTCCAGAGATGTCCTCTCCCCGAATCCAGTTGTCTCTCCCAGTATTCTTTCTCTAGTCTCCCCTACCTCATTCCTCCTGTTCCTCTATCATCACCACCTCCCCACCTAGTTCCCTCCTTGCATCACTCCTGTTGTCTAATCTATATCCCCCTCTCAGTGAGAGTCAAGTATCTTCCCTTGGGCCCTCCTTGTTACTTCACTTCTTTGTGTCTGTGGTTTGTAGCATGATTATCATGTACTTTATGACTAATGTCTACTTATAAGTGAAAACATACCATGTTTGTCTTTCTGAGTATGGATTACCTCACTCAGGTTGATCGTTTCTAGTTCTATCTATTTGTCTGTAAATTCATGATATTGTTTTTAATGCCTGAGTAGTACTGTATTGTATAAATGTACCACGTTTTTAAAAAATCCATTCTTCGGTTAAGGGTCATCTAAGTTGTTTCCAGTTTCTCTCTATTAATCCATTCGTCAGTTGAGGGTCATCTAAGTTGTTTCCAGTTTCTGTCTATTACAAATAGACATAACATAATTATGTTATGAACATAATTGAGCAACTGTCCTTGTGGCATGGGGGAACTTCTTTTGAGACTATGCTCAGGAGTGGTGTAGCTGTGTCTTGTGGTAGATCTATTTACAATTTACTGAGAAATCACCAAATTGAGTTCCAAAGAAATTGTACAAGTTTGCACTCCCCCAGCAATGAAGACTAATCTTGATTGGCTGTTTCTATGAAGCAGCTAGTGAGTAACTCTGGGATAGGGACAAGCCATGGGGTTCCTCCTGGTACTTGAGTGCAGCTTGGGTTCAGCTGTAGTCAAATTCTCAGGCTCTTTTTCTTTTAAGATGGAGGTCAGTCCTAAGATAGAGTAGGTTTGACCTTTCACCAGCACCCACTTGGCAGCTTATAATCCTTGGAAATTCTAGTCGTAAGGGATCCAGTGCCCACCTCAGGCCTTCATAGGCTCCAGGTATGCATGTGGTGTGCATATATACACATACACAAAGTCAAAATACTCCTATACATAAATGGTAAATACTTCTAATGAAGGGAGTAAATAATGTTCTATTGCATGGATAAACCACAACTCCTTCATAAATTTGTTCACTGTTGCTTACCTTCACTGATACTTTCTTAGAAGTAATTTTTATTTTTTATTTCATTTATATCAGTTCAAGCATTTTAAAATTACCTTTCACCTACTGTTTTGAATTCAGGCTATTCTATTTTCTATCATTTCTTGATACACAGTGCAATTTTTTGTGCTTTTTAATCTATTCCACATTCATAAACATAAGCAAATATGGGTGTATTTTAAACAGAACTTGATAGGTAGACAGAGGTTCAGTTTCTCAGGTTCTTTGCAGAGCAAATCAAGTTTACCTACAGTCAGGATGGAATAATCTAGGTAGGTCCTTGGGGAGAGGACATGATAGAAAAAAATATCAACCAGCTGAATATATTATCCAGACTCTTGTTGTCTTTGTATCTTGAAGTTGCTATAGCTGCTGTGCAGACTGAGGACCTCTCTGGTTCTCTCAGGACTGTAAGATTCCACAGACCAGCTCGCTTTCTCACAATCTCTCAAGGTGTCTGAAGAAGTTTCTATCTCAGTGTAAAGATAGGTGGACAATGGTTGGTGGTTGATGATACCAAAAGAGGTAGATCTATCAAAAAAGAGATTCCTAGGACAATGAGAAGAGACTCAACAGTTACAGGTTGTATGCTTTAACCAAAGAAAAAGGTAACTGGGAGATACAAAATTGATAATAAAGAGTCAACACCTCTTCACTTAAGTTGGGACAATTGTGACAAATGTGCACTTTGTAGCTGTAGTGGCACAAAAAACAAACATTCTTTTTTTAATTCTAGAGGAGGTCAGGGGTGTTGGTGTCCTTGAGAATAAGAACATTCAGGACTGTAAAAGAGTCAGAAGTAGAATGTAAGGGCATTCATCCATAGGATATTACAAGACAACAGAGCTTAGTGTCTTTGTTTCTAAATAGGGATCATAGATGAAATGATTCTGTATTCCTAAAGGCATTACACTAGAGAATAAAATATGTAAAAGAATTTGATGTACTGGAATAATAAAATTCATTAAAAGTAAATTAGGAAAAGACATGAATGATTTATAATTTAGAGTTTTTTTCATGGATGTTATTTTCTAAAAAATTCTAATTATTTTATCCCTTAGACTTTAAGAGGAAAATTAAGCAAAGCAAGAGAAGAAATAACTCTAGGTGTCTATGAGTACACAAGAGTGAAAACATGCATATGTTTATGTATGAGTAAGAATCTATGGGTCTAATGTAACTCAATGATAGTGCCTACTAACAGATGTGTATAAATTGAGTCTATATTAAATGTTTCCTATGCACTGTTTCAATCAATACTTATATCTCAGGTGGAGTTGATATGTGCTTTTATGACTTTTCACTTTGTAGAAGAGGAAATTGAAGGGTATACTTGTTTAGTGATGCAGAACACAACTACTAGATATTTTAAAAACAAACCTTTCCCCGACTATAAAGTCCTTGCTCTTAAATTTTATGTAGCAGTGAGTAGGAGGAATAGTGTGTGACTCGTGGCAGAAATGTAGATCATTATATGTTAGATGAGTTTATATCAGATGTTCTCAGTGAATTCTCTTTATCTCAATGCAGATCCCTGCTGAACCAGTGTGCTCCAGCTACCTGCCTTCTTTGATTCCATCATGCCTGAGTTATAGACAGGTCACTATGCACACCTTCTACTTACATGGCTGTTGGGGATCTGAACTCAGGTCTCCATGCTTGATGACAAGTGCTACAGCCACTGAAACATTATCACAGCCTCCTGCTATAGTTTCTGTAGAAGTGCCCTAAGTACTGAAAACTAATATCTTAAAAATAGTTATTGTCATATACGATTTTCCATAGACTTCAGTTGAAGACAATGTGGTAGGTCAAAGTACTACAGCTAAGATATTCCCCCAAAACTAAACTTTTGGAGGATTTTCTGATTGAATGATAATCTCCATTTTATTTCAAGAATGAATAAATGTCTGTTCAGTAATTTCTTAGTTAAACAGAAATATAATCAATTTGGAGGGGCAAATGAGTCTATTTTTTTCTAATAAATGATTTCAACCACTTTGTGTAGATAATAGTATTGTGGTATATTTTATTTTATTTTACAAACAATATTCCTTTATTCTGATCTCTTCAAACATTTCTCCAAAACAGTGAACACTCACAAATTAAGCCATCAAAAGAAGGCTCCTTATTTGCAAATGTTCTTGAAAGACAAAGCTTTTTATACTATATGGCTGCAGAATCAGAGTTTCTGAGTCAGCCACACTTAACATACTAGAGACATGAGTCTGTCAGAACTTTTTGGAGTCAATAGAATAACCTTCCAAATATAATAAATGTTCCAGCTTATATGAAATGAGCTGCAATTTACTAGAAAACACATAGGTGACCCTGTTCTTCACATTGCTGATAGTATTTAAAGAGTGAAAAATATAGGCAGGGACAGCTTAGATTTTATTATTTTCCATTTTGCGAATTTCATACATGAGAATTTTATGTGCATAATTACCATACCTCATCACTCCCATCCACAAAACCAGATGAGTCCATTTAGTGTGGCATGTAAGTACGCGTGTTTAGGGGTGAGCACTTGGGATTTGATATTTGATAGTTTCCATCTCTCAGCATCCATTGATATCCTCACACCTTTATGTAGGAACGGGGTCTTGTCAAATTTTCCTCACCCACATTGGCATGTTAACTGGTCTTCTTTAGGAAAAATTTCAACATTAGTTGAAATTTCATGGGTATAAGTTTCCAATCACTTCTAGAAGATGCTAGCAGCTGATGACTTCATCATCTGGCTTTTACTATCTTTCCCCATCTGTGATGTTTCCTGTGATATAGGTTTAGAGGTTGCATCGCAGATGTATGAGTTACAGTTGAGCACTACCCAGTCACTTACTTGCTGCATTTTGAACAATTGTGGATCTCTGTAATAGTTTCTGCCTACTGAGAAAGAAACTTCTCTGATGAGGGGTGAGAACTATACTTACTGGGCCAGGCTGGTATATAAACTATATGATCCTAGCCAAACTTAAAAGTATGGGGAACTCAAAGGCAGGCATAATTCTGGAGATTTCACCATGGTGGACTGGTGCATGGGCAGTGGCAAAAGTGAACTTGTGATTCTGGAAATCTTTTATAAAAATATTTACATGGAAATTGTTTCATCACATTAATATAACTTATTAATATAAATTATATTATGAATCTTATTCACAAGAAGAGTGAATTACTAACTCTTTTTATTTTTTTGGTCTGATGCCATAGACATTGCCCTTATTTGTGGTGCCACAGAAGATTTCAATATCTCCCAGTGCCTTTGGTCATGCTGGATATGAACATTACTCTGGTCAGTGAGTTTATCCTGGTGGGCTTCCCTACAGCCCCTTGGCTACAGGTCCTCCTATTCTTCATTTTCCTTGTAGTCTACATGTTGATTATAGCAGAAAATCTTGTAATTATATTCACTGTCTGGTCCACTGGCTCCCTCCACAAGCCCATGTACTATTTCTTAAGTAGTATGTCCTTTCTAGAGATCTGGTATGTCTCTGTTACAGTCCCCAAGATGCTAGATGGATTCCTCCTGCAGAGACGGCACATCTCCTTCACAGGCTGTATGACTCAGCTCTACTTCTTTATCTCACTTGCATGCACAGAGTGTGTGCTCCTGGCAGCTATGGCCTATGACCGCTATGTGGCCATCTGCCACCCTCTTCGATATCCAGTCATCATGACCACAGTTTACTGCATACAGCTAATGGCCCTTTCCTATTTTAGTGGTTTCATGGTCTCTGTTGTCAAAGTCTATTTCATTTCACATGTTGCTTTCTGTGGCTCCAATGTCATGAACCACTTCTTCTGTGATATCTCACCAATCCTCAAATTGGCATGCAAAGATATGTCCACAGCGGAGTTAGTAGACTTTGCTTTGGCTATTGTTATTCTTGTCTTCCCTCTTATCACCACTGTCCTCTCCTATGTCTACATAGTGTCTACCATTCTGCGCATACCCTCCACCCAGGGAAGAAAGAAGGCCTTCTCTACCTGTGCCTCCCATCTCACTGTGGTCATAATTTATTACACAGCCATGATTTTCATGTACGTCCGACCCAGGGCTATTGCATCTTTTAATTCCAATAAACTCATTTCAGCTGTGTATGCTGTCCTCACACCCATGCTTAATCCCTTCATCTATTGCCTAAGGAACCAGGAAGTCAAGGATGCAATCAAGAAGACTCTGGGAGGTGGCCAGTGCTTCCTGCTCTGCTGATCCCTTTGCCCTGAGAAAAAGACATTGCCCATGTAATTTATGAGAATTACTGTGATCATTTTATTAATAGTTTCACTTCATGAACTTGGATTTGTAAAGAAATCATAGTATAGGTAAAAACAATATATACATACATACCTACATACATAAGTAAAATAAATTATAAACAACTAAATAATGGATGACAGGACTTAATCTTTATCACTTGAATCAATAAGCAGTTATTAACAACTCTAGATAGTTAGAGCATCCTGAAATGATGTAATACTAGTAGACATATGACATTTAGAAACTATTCTTAGCATTTTGCTCAAAATAAACTATTTTATTTTAAGAGCACTTTATGGTCAGCTGGCTGACATTGTGAATTGAGAAAATGAAATATGATGAAGTTAAATAAATTGTCTACTGTTGAAGCTAAATTACCATCAAAGTCTTTGTCTAAGCTCAGGAAATCTAGCTTAAAAATGCATTCTATCAGGTTCTCTCTGCATCTCTGATCTGTGATAACAACGCTGGAGAATATTAGCCATCAAACAGTAATTTCTAGCAGGGAAAATACAATCTAGTGATCAGTATACACAGAGAGATGTGATGATAACTGGTATCAGTGCTGTTCTAATTGTAGTGTTTATAACTACATTGGGTTCTTGATAATGAGTACCATTGGCTAAAATAATAATATTTATAATTTTATTTTCTATGCTTATCTCTGTTTTTCAAATATAACAACTCATTTCTCTCTGTACAGGTGAACTAAATTGTTTCATATTTAAAAGTGATATTCCTCGAATTTCTATCAAATGAAGAGTAGTTATTGATTCAATGATACAGGAGCAAGTTGAGCTGCCTATTCAGCCTTGGCTATGACAACTTTTCATCATTCATGACAGATTCTCAGCTGTCAGTTTGTGTTTGACTCTCTGCCGTAGTACAAGCTCCTTTAGAGCTGAAAGCAACTCCTTCATTTTTACAATGCTTGCCATGGTTGTCTGGGTTGTTTTCTCTTGTCAGAGTAAACACACTTTCGTTTACATTTGTGGAAGAACTTTCTAAATATATTGCTCCAAGTGTTTCTAATTCGATCACTGACTTTCACTATATTTTAATATGAAATGTATATTAAATTACTCCATTGGGAATGGAGTAAGTGGGAAAATATTGGGAGAATGGATGAACATTCTAGGCCAATATTTAGCTAAAGATTCTGGGACTTCAGATTCCATAGTCGTTAAAGTACTGGGTACACAAATACGAGGACCCAAATTTGATTTCCAGTGCCCATGTAAAAAGCTAGGTATGGTGAGACATGCTTATTATCCATGTGGTAGGGAGGCAGAGACAGATCAATTCTTAGAGCTTTCTGGTCAGCCGGCTTCGTAAAACTGGTAAGGTCTAGGTAAAACTAAAGACTTTGTCTCAAAAAAGGAAAAAAAAAAAGAGTAAACAACTTCTTGAGAGATGGAATTTGAGATGTCCACTGGTTTCTACAAGCACAAGTGTATATTTGCACATACATGTGCCTATTATATTCATCCGTTTACACAAAGTCTTTGATATTTTATGTTGTTAGCTATGTGACCTTCAGAGGTCATTAGGATTTCAGTTTCCTTGCCTATAAAATGTGTATTATAAGATCTACATTCAAAATTGGCATAAAGTTTAAAAGAGAATGAGTATGTAGAATGAATATGTAGAAAACATCATGATGCTTTTACATTATTTTCTACTGCTTCTTCTAAAGTATACATTCTTCTAACTTATTGAATGAAGTCCAAAATAAATTTAGTGGTTCAAATATATTTTTAGGAATCAGCTCCTTGGGAGCTTCATGAGGCTGTCCTTTTTTTCCCCTCCTAGTTCTCAGACTTTAGTGATTAACACCACCATACCTGTCAAGAAGAAATTCTTACTGCTTTTGCTTAACTTCCATTTGGTGTAACAGTATCTCAGTTATAGTATTTTACCCATTGATAAGTGGATATTAGCCAAAAAGAAGCTCAGAATACCCATGGTACAACACACAGACCATATGAAACCAAAGAAGAAAAAAGATTACACCAAAGTGTAGATGTTATAGTCCTACTCAGTAGGGGGAAGAGAATGATCTCTGGGAAGTAAAGAGAGAGAGAGGGAGGGATCTGGGAGGGAGAGAGGAGGGCGAGGGAAAATGGGGGCCAGTTCAGATATGGGAGATGGGGGAGAAGTAGAGAGAGAGGGTCAGGAATTTGAAAGTAGGTGTGTAGCAGTGGGGATGGATAATGGGAGGGTAGCCACTAGAAAGTCCCAGGTGCCAGGGACCCAAGAGATTCCCAGGACCCAACAGGGAAGACTACAGACGAAATATCCAACAAAGGGGAGATAGAACCTGTAGAGACCATATCCAGTGGATAGGCACAGCCTCCACTTGAGGCATGGGGCCACTCACCCACCTCAAAAATATTAATTCCTCCTGTCAAAAGGCAATGCAGGGACAAAGAGTGAAGCAGAAACTGAAGGAAAGGCCATCCAGAGGCTGCCCCACCTAGGAATCCATCCCATCTGCTGACACCAAACACAGACACTATTGCTAATGCCAAGAAGTGCTTACTGATAGGAACCTGGTATAGCTATCCCCTGAGGGGCTCTGCCAGAGCCAGACCAATACAGATGTGAATGTACACAGTCAAACATTGGACTTCCCCAATGGGGGAGTTAGGTGCAAGGACTGTAGGAGCTGAAGGGGTTTGCAACCTCATAGGAAGAACAACAATATCCACCAACCAGAACCCCCAAAGCTCCCAGGGACTAAACCACCAACCAAAGAGTACACGGGTGAGGGGTGGGGGGAGAAGAGGAGACCCATGGCTCCAGCTGGATGTGTAGCAGAGGATTGCCTTATCTGGCATCACTGGGCAGGGAGGCCCTTGGACCTGGGAGGCTTGAATACCCAGGATAGAGGAATGCTAGGCCACTGAGGCAGGAGTGGGTGGGCAGGTGGGGGAGCACCATCATAGAGGCAGGGGGCAGGAGGAAGGGATAGGGAGCTTGTGGAGGGGAAATTTGTAAGGGGGATAATATTTGAAATGTAATAATAATAATAATAATGATAATAATAATAATAATAATAATAATAATAAATAAGAGTTCTAGAGTTGAAATCTATCTCTGACATTCAAACCCCAAATTCTACTCCAATCTTCGTGGGACTCCTATAAGTACTAAATAAGAGTGGATGCTGCTATTTGAATGCTGATAATGCAGACACAAAAGAAAATATTTGTTTTGTATCTGTGTTTTTTAATCATAAAACTGAAAAGAATAATAACCTTTTACAGAGAATCTGAAGATTTTGCTGTGAATAAGGCATATGAATTACCAATATTTGTCTCGGTTTTTCTATCATCGATCTCTGTCTGTCTGTCTGTACGTCAGTCTGCCTGCCAGTCCACCCACCCACCGATGATCGATCATATTTATTTATTTATTTATTTATTTATTTATTTATTTATTATAAAATATTTTCTTTATTTACATTTCAAATGCTTTCCTGAAAGTTCCCTATACCCTCCCCCTACCCTACTCCCCTACACCCACTCCCACTTCTTGGCCCTGGCATTCCCCTGTACTGGGGCATATAAAGTTTGCAAGACCAAGCGGCCTCTCTTCCCACTGATGGCCGAATAGGCCATCTTCTGCTACATATGCAGCTAGAGACTCGAGCTCTGGTGGTACTGGTTAGTTCATATTATTGTTCCACCTATAGGGTTGCAGACCCCTTCAGCTCCTTGGGTACTTTCTCTAGCTCCTCCATTGGGGACCCTGTGTTCCATCCAATAGATGATTGTGATCATCCGCTTCTGTATTTGCCAGGCATTGACATAGCCTCACAAGAGGCCGCTATATCAGGGTCCCTTCAGCAACATCTTGCTGGCATATGCAATAGTATTTTTTAAATGTATGAGTTCTCTGTCTGCATGTACACTTATATGCCAGAAGTAGGCGCCTGAACTCTCTATAGATGGTCATGAGCCACCATGTGGTTGCTGGAAATTGAACTCAGGACCTCTGGAAGAACAGCCAATGTTCTTAACTGCTGATCCATCTCACCAGGCCCATTTGTCTCAATTTCTTATAAATGGTTTCTATAATGGAACCATGGTATTCTTATGACCTTTTTATTGGAAGGTTCATATTTTTAAAACAGAGACAATATTAGTCATCTCAGTATCTGAAGAATGTTATGGTAAATAAACCATATGCTATAATACTTCAAAAGTTCTCGGAAATCTCTGGAATGTCCTAGAGTGTCAGTGTTTCATATTAATAGCTGAACTAAGCCTAAGAAAGATGTTAAATAAGCTCTTTGTAAGCAATAGAACAATATCATTATATACTCCATTTAAGAAGAATAAAAGAACCTGTTACAGTAGTAATTTTTGTTGAATTTTTAATTTTTTGGTTTGCTATAAAATAAAGGCTTTTGATTGAATGAATAAACATATATGCTATTTATACTTTTATGAAAACAAATTCACATCTTTGCTCTTATAGCGTTAGTGCCAAATGTGTTTACATGAGTGTTGTAAAGACTGTACCAAATTTTTTATTAGCCAATTTTTCTGTCTTATCTAATAGAATAACATTTAGCAGAGTGAGAACAAAGTAACAAAGTCATATGCATAATGTTCAGCTTTCCCATTAAACTTGCTATTTTCAAAGAGAGGTATATGCAGAAATAAGGTTGTAGGCCAAGACACATTTTGTTATTTTTTTTCACGTTTTATTTTTTATTAGATATTTTCTTTATTTACATTTCAAATGTTATCCCCTTTCCTCATTTCCGCTCCGACCCTCCCCCCATCTCATCCCTCACCCCACCCCCTGCTCACCAACCCACAAACCCCTGATTCCCTGTCCTGGTATTCCCCTACACTGGGGCATCGAGCCTTCAGAGGACCAAGGGTATCTTCTTCCATTGATGTCCAACAAGGCCATCCTCTGCTACATATGTGGCTGGAGCCATGGGTCTCTCCATGTGTACTCTTTGACTGGTGGCTTAGTCCCTGGGAGCTCTGGGGGTACTGTATGGTTCATATTGTTGTTCCTCCTAAGGGGCTGCAAAACCCTTTAGATCCTTGGGTTCTTTCTCTAGCTCCTCCATTGGGGACTCTGTGCTCACTCCATTGGTTGACTGTGCACATCCAAGCACTTCTGTGTTTGTCAGGCACTGGCAGCTATATCAAGCTCCTTTCAGCAAGCTCTTGTTGGTGTCTGCAATAGTGTCTGGATTTGGTGATTGCGTATGAGATGGATCCCCAGGTGGGGAAGTCTCTAAATGGCCTTTGCTCCAGTCTCTGTTCCACACTTTGTCTCTGTATCTCCTCTCATGGGTATTTTGATCCCCCCTTCTAAGAAGGACAGAAGGACTTTGGTCTACCTTCTTCTTGAGCTTCATGTGGACTGTGAATTGTATCTTGGGTATTCCGAACTTCTGGGTTAATATCCACTTATTAGCGAGTGCATACAATGTGTGTTCTTTGAAGATCGGGTTACCTCACTCAAGATAATATCCCCCAGAACCATCCATTTGCCTAAGAATTTCATGAACTCATTGCTTTTAATAGCTGAGAAGTACTCCATTGTGTAAATGTGCTACATTTTCTGTATCCATTCTTCTGTTGAGGGACATCTGGGTTCTTTCTAGCTTCTGGCTATTATAAATAAGGCTGCTGTGAACATAGGGGAGCATGTGTCCTTATTTCATTTTGGAGGATCTTTTGGGTATATACCCAGGAGTGGTATAGCTGGTTCCTCAGGTAGTACTATGTCCAATTTTCTGAGGAACCACCAAACTGATTTCCAGAGTGGTTGTAGCAGCTTGTAATTCCACCAGCAATGGAGGAGCATTCCTCTTTCTCCACATCTTTGCCAGCATCTGCTGTCACCTGAGTTTTTGATTTTAGCCATTCTGACTGGTGTGAGGTAGAATCTCAGGATTGTTTTGATTTGCATTTCTCTGATGATTAAGGATGTTGAACATTTCTTTAGGTGCTTCTTGGCCATTTGATATTCCTCAGTTGAAAATTTTTTGTTTAGCTCTGTACCTCATTTTTTAATAGGGTTATTTGGTTCTCTGGAGTCTAACTTCTTGAGTTCTTTGTATATATTGGATATTAGCCCTCTACTGGATGTAGGATTGGTAAAGATCTTTTTCAAATCTGTTGGTTGCCTTTTTGTCTTATTGACAGTGTCCTTTGCCTTAGAGCATCTTTGCAATTTTATGAGGTCCCATTTGTCAATTCTTTATTTTACAGCCCAAGCCATTGCTGTTCTGTTTAGGAAAATTTCCCCTGTGCCTATGTCCTTGAGGTTCTTCCCAGCTTTCATTTCTATTAGTTTCAGTGTATGTGGTTTTATGTGGAGGTCCTTAATCCACTTGGACTTGAGGTTTGTACAAGGAGATAAGAATGGATCAATTCAAATTCTTCTACATGCTAACTGCCAATTGAGCAAGCACCATTTGTTGAAAATGCTGTCTTTTTTCCACTGAATGGTTTTAGCTCCTTTGTCAAAGATCAAGTGACCATAGGTGTGGGTCCATTTCTGGGTCTTCTATTCTATTCCATTGAGCTACCTGCCTGCCACTGTACCAATACTATGCAGTTTTTATCACACTTGCTCTGTAGTATAGATTGAGGTCAGGGTTGGTGATTCCCCAAGAAGTTCTTTTATTGTTAAGAAGAGTTTTCGATATCCTATTTTTTTTTTCTTTTTTCGTTATTCCAAATGAATTTGTAAATTGCCCTTTCTAACTCTGTTGGAATTTTGATGGGGATTATGTTGAGTCTGTAGATTGTTTTCAGCAAGATTGTCATTTTTACTATATTAATTCTACCAATCCATGAGCATGGGAGATCTTTCCTTGTTATACATTTTTGAGGATCTGTGTCCTTAACTTGACAATTGATGACCATGTCTGTATTATTTCTGACCAGGTCTGGATCACATCTAATATACAAGAGTATTTTCCATTTCAGTGGCCTAATTTTCAGACTCTGAAGCCTAAACATTTTGCTTGTTCTTTTCATTTGATCCGAAGTCTAATCATAACTGTCTGCCTAGTTTTTAGCATTATGAAAATAACAGGAGAGATGTAAAGATTAAGTTAGAGGAGAGAGTGAAAATTTCAAAACAGTTAGAATGAAAACTATCGTAAGCTATTTGCTCTCTGTGTGCTCTGCCTCTCTCCTACTGTCCTTTGCTCTGAATTCCTTTTTGCTTTCCTCTTGGATGTCTAAGAAATCATATTCCTGTTACCATACTTTCAAAAAGAAGATCCAAGATAATTTTTTAAAAAGATGAGAGGGTCAATGTCATGCTTCAAAGAAGACAGAACTGTCAAATTTGCTTCCTCTCCAATGCTTACTTCCCTTGCTCTGAGTGCAATTACTTATTTTTAATGCTTAGCAAAATGGAGTAGGCATAAAGTTTTATTTCTCCCTGGAGTGTACTATGCATCAAAAATGCTATAAAATACTTCTGTGTGGCCTTTAATTCCTTCATCTGCATCCCATTTCAAATAATATTAATATATTAAGGAGACATAGTGACTTTATCACTAAGAGGAAGGAAAAATGAAGGCTTGGGACCTCTCCAGGTCTACATAAGTGAGACAGTGGGAGGAGTCAACACAAAAAGCAACCAGGGAGACCAGGGATTGTTGACAGAGAAATAGGTCAGGAGCAAAAGTCAGAGAAAGAGTGAGAGAAGAATGAGAAAGGCAATGAACAGTGATGGAGAAAAAGCACAACAATAGAAAAATCTCTTCTATCCTGGCCACTAGGAGTATCAGGCAAGACCAATAGTAAGAACATACTTTGGATTTCAGTCTTTCTCATATATGCAAATTGATGTAATATTTCATTTTCTTGAACACAAAGCAGAATAAGTTACTATTTTCTTGGGCTTTGGAGTCTGTAGTCTTTTTTAGTGGAAAAGAGTAAAAGCTGTAGAACTGTTGGGCTTCATTGGGAGGCAACTTTCCAGGATTGAGAAGAGGCTATTCTAGAACTGCTGCTTTATTTCTTTTCCTTTTTATCACCTTTTGTTTTAAACCGCTTTCAGATGCAGAGATAAAGATTCATATATGGCAAAGTTTTTGTTCTCAAAGACACCAGCCCAACAGTCTGGTAAGTGGAAAACCAAATCAAGGTCTCTAAACCAGACTCAGGTTCGATAACTTGCTCCACCAGGGCAGCAAAGAAAGGAATCAATAGGATGTGGGTTGGTGAGATATTTAGTCTAATTACATCTCACAACTAATTTGCTTATCAGGGGTCAAACACAACCCAGGGATTTCAATAGTTAATCGAGATGGTAAGGTAAGTCAAAACTGAAATAAAACTGGTGTTTTCAAGGTGTTCATAAATCTGACAAGGACAGGTAAGCAAAACAGAATGTTACCATGCAATGCTGGAAGGTGCAAAATGTTATAAAGTCAGAGGTTTTGATGAAAATGTCTGGAAGATAGGAAGGGTGTGGGGAGGAAAGTAGATGGCCAGGGTTGGTTTGACAGAGAATAATATTTGAACAGGAGCTTTCCTAGAGTCCTGAGTAAGAAAGAATTTTCAGCCATAGGAAAATTATGTGTGACTGTATTATAAAGAGTCACATAAGGAAGATTGTCACACTTATCAAAGTTGCTCAAGCTTGTGATTAATAGATAAAAAAGAAAGAATAGTAGGATTTACAGGAATATGGGACTGGGTGCCAGGGACACACTCAGCAGTTTTGGTACTACAGGAAGAAATAGATGGATTTAATGTACATATTCATATTTAAGCAAGGTCATTGAAACTGCATTTAGAAATGGTATTTAGAATTGTCTCAAATAATTAGTAGATATTCTGCCAGCATCTGTATAGGCCCAGAACATTGCTCTGAACTCTGTTTTCTCCTCAGATTTGCATCTTAGCTTTTCCTTTTAATCATGCCTTTCACACAGGGTAAACAAAATTCCTCCCTGTGTAGTATTTCTCTAGTCTCATCTCACTGTTTCTCCCTTTCCAGAAAACCTACTTCTTACTTGGAGCATCTACTGGGTCAGCTATATCAGTTGTTTATTTTTCTTTTTCTGACTTAGCAGGTAAGCCACTGTTTTTCTCTGAGCCAACGTTACAATCCTAGCAAACACTTTTCTGAGTTACAAAGTAGATGGCCATGGCTGGAGCAGGGGTCTTTGTTCTGAGGAAGGGAGATCATGCGGACTCAGATGGTATTTAAAGAAGAGAATTGCAAACATTAGGAGTTCTTACGT
Source organism: Mus pahari (assembly GCF_900095145.1). Classification (NCBI taxonomy): domain Eukaryota; kingdom Metazoa; phylum Chordata; class Mammalia; order Rodentia; family Muridae; genus Mus; species Mus pahari. The sequence goes on along the minus strand of NC_034590.1, from coordinate 76,446,675 downwards.
GTTTTCTAAACTTGAAAGTTTCTCATGACAAACAATTTTAGATGTTGGGAACTTCAGACTGATCACAAAGCTAAGCATTAGTGTAGAGGCTAAACATGTAGATGTAGAATTGGATAAAAGAACTTGAGAGAAGAAAATCCCTTTCATTTTAAGGATCAGGATAAAGGACCAGCCATGTGATCAGGGCAGAAAAGAATTGGCATTGGTACAAAATTATCTGAGGAGTGGATAGAGAACACGGAAAAGGGGGAATGTTTGAAGAAATGCTATTGTTATAAGTGAAGGAATGACAGTCTTACCTTATAACTCCATCTCTGGAACCAGTAGCCTGTGTGGATTTAGTCACATTAGCTACTCCATTACCTATAATATGGAACTAGTAATGGCTATTTTATTACGGCATAGTAAGAATTAAGTGATATGATGTCTAGAAAAGGAATGGTACATTTGATAGGCACAGTAAATTATCATTGTTGTTATCACTATAGATTACATGATCTTGGAGTGACCAAAAGCTGCCATGAAGAATGAAGATCGCAAGTGCAAGGTATAAAAACTAGGTGAATGTTCAACAAGGTAAAAATGTAGAGGAGTAGCCTCATGTGGTCCTTGGTCATCTACCCAGAGGGATGGATTGTGGGCACAGATCTAGGTGATGCTTGAAGCTATATAGTTCTACAATGGTTTTAAGATAAACATGTAACTCAACAATAATGGAAGCACAGGTCAATACTAGAAATTTTGTGACTGAGACTCAACCTTTTGTGACTGTGACCACAGGTATCCATAAATCTGTTGTTATAAGTGAGAAAATTAATAGGTTTCATAAGAAAGTGTACAGATAGCTAATTCTATGTAACGTCACATTCCATCCTTGTTCATTTCCTTCCTCTCTGCCCCAATTATTACCAATCAAAATCCAACTCTATCATTTACTCACACTTCTTCAATCTATACATTTACAGTTTTGGTTTTCTTTCCCAGTAGTTATCTACCTTTCAAAACTCTGCAATTATTTATGCAGTCCAAACCGTGTCTTCCAAGTGAAGGCTTTCTGAGCTCCCCAGACAAGAACAATCAACCGTTACCTTGGACTCTCACTGTATTTGGTAATTTAATATGATCTATTCTTATTGCAGATGGATCTTTCTTCCTCTAGTCCCTTTGCTAAGTAACTGCAATGTTTGCTGGTTCTCAACTGCTTCCAATTACAGAGCTAAATACAAAGCAGGATAAAGTAAGAGGTGGGTTCAATAGTTGGAAAATATCTTGTTTCATTTATTTCCATGCTGGCATTGGATTCATGGTGTCTCTGCCTTATTTGCTAAGTGTTATGGTTACAGGTATGTATAGCTATTCTTGTTACAAATTGACAACTTAAGATAGGAAAGACTTGGACATTTCTGGAAAAGTAGTAGTCATAGAAAAGGAGCAGTAGAAGAAAAGGAAACCAAGTGGAGTTAGTTGATATCCTGTGTCCTAAAGCAGACACAGAAACGTGGTCAGTAAAGAACAGGATGATTACTTTTAGGAAGGCACAATTGATCCAAGTGTGCAGGAAAAGATTTTTTTTTGAAGTCTTACATATGCTAGGCAAATGCTCAGTAAGCCACATGCCTAAGTCCATGAATTAACTATCTCAACTGTTCAAAAACATCCCTAAAGTTGTTCGGTAAATAGCAAATGTATACCACCCATTAGAAGGAACACAGTGATCTGCTCATGGCCAGGTCTCTCACACTTTACTGCTATGACTTCATTTCTTCCTCTATTCACTCTGTTCTTTCCCACCATACTAGATTCCTTGACATCCTTCATTCTCTCTGAGGTTTTCAAAATGACATTTTCTGTCTAAAATCCTCTTCCTTCGGGATGCCAGATACCCAATACTTTCCTGTTTTTCATAAGTGTTTAATGATATCTGTCCTTACCATTATGATTAAAATAACTTATTGGCATTGGCTGCACTCCTCTTCTAGTTTTGTTAAGTTTATCCTAAGAACTTTTCCATTTCTACATTTTTATACTTGATGTATTCACTCTTTATTGCCTGTTTATTTTCCTTACAATGCAATCACCAAAGGGTACTTTACCTGATTTCTCTACCTTGCTAACTGAGCCACTTAAATGTCTAAGACAGTGCTTGCCCCATAGTAGGTTCTCAGTAAACACTGGTAAACTAATGAATTTAATATATAAAAGAGGTGGGATAGATGATTAGTTTCCTAAAATGTACTGTAGATTAGCTATAAAGACGCATCATCTTTTTGTTTGTTTGTTTGTTTGCTTGTTTTCTTTTGAGAAGGGTTTTATTTTTGTATAGCCATGGCTGTTTGGACCTCACCATGTATAGATCAGCCTGGATTCAAACTTGCAGTAATTCTGTATCAATCTCTCTATTAGTGTGTGGTTTAAACTTCAATAAATTATCATAGTGCCATTTATTCACTTGTATACTTTTTTTTTTCTTATCTGGGCTCAGCTATCCAGGTTCAAATAATAAAATCCTGTTTATTAGATAGAATGTTGGATCCCTTCTACAGTGAGCTACCTGGCTATAATATTTGTTGTTTAGCTCCTTTCAAGTTCTTAGACAGAGGAATCTGACTCCTTTTCCATCTTTATATTTTCTCTTCTCTTTCTTTTCTTTTTCTCTTCTCTTCTCTTCTCTTCTCTTCTCTTCTCTTCTCTTCTCTTCTCTTCTCTTCTCTCCTCTTCTCTTCCCTTCTTTTCTTTCTTTTTTTTCCTTTTTATGAGACTAGGTCTCATTATTTAGCACTGGCATGCCTAGAACTCACTATGTAGACTGCTGGCTTCAAATTCAAAGAGATCTGTCTGCATCTGCTTCCTGAGCAGAGATTAAAGGTGTGTACTACCGACATCCAATGACTGCTTTATATTTTTAATATCCAATGGAGGACAGGCCTTTAAATAAAAAGTTGATAGTTTCTCTTTACCACTAATTATGCTCTCTAGCCCCTTTCTACTATAGAGTGAATTGGCTTAGACACTTGAGGTTTACAAATCCATAAAGCAATAAGTCATGAATTAGAGTTTACTTTCCACCTATATGTTACACTGGTGAATGCTTTCCTCATTGCTTTGATGGACTGTAGCCATTGGGTCTGCTTTCTCTGTAGACTCCTGTCATGTGTATATAATGTGTTTCAAGTACATTAAAATCAGACATGGTAAGGGCACCAAGCTGCAAACATTCCTTTACTACCTTACTTGGTAATGGTTCAGAACTAAGTTATGTGCTTCTCCCTCTTTTACACACCTTGGGTAAAAAATTCTCCTGAGAGATGTCATTAAAATTAATTAAAGAATAATTCTTTTGGTGGAGAAAGAAGTCAAATTTGAGTTCTACTTCACTATAGCCATTATCCCAATATATAATAACCAACTAATTTATGGTCACTTAAAAATGATGAAAATGAGAAATAATCAGTGGATATTTAGAATATTTTACATATTATTTCCCATTTCCTGAGTTCTGTATTTTCTTTTGAGTAAATTTCTGCTTCCAGAAAATATTTTTAACTTTAGTTAATTTTACTTCTAATTTGACGCCAACTTCTATCTCTGTTCAAATTGTAATTGTGTCCTCAGCCCACATTGTCCCCTGGAGAGCTAGGGCCTTTCTGAATTCACCTCTTGAATCTACTCTACTCAAATAAGCTTCTCAATGCAACCTGTGTTCAACTTGTATCTAAAGTAGTAATATTTACAGTTCAGAATTGGAATTAATCAAGTGATACTTGTTTCAATATTGACATTTAACCTTATGTTTTCAGAAAGCATAAATTATGTTTGTAAATTAACTTAAAATTAAATAACGTGTGGTATGGTATAAGTGCACATTTGTTTGTAAGTATATTCATACTTTATAATCCCCCTTTATCAACCATTTTGATCCTCATGATTATAGCTATTTATGGTCAACTATAATCTAAAGCATTAAATGGAAAGTTACAGCAATGAATTATCTTCAGGTTTAAATTGTATATTTTAAACAGCGAAGTCCCATGTCATTCCCCTCTCACAAGAAGAATTCTTGTGTTCAACATAGTCACCCTATTCTGCATCACTCACTCCTAGTCTACTCATTGCCCCTCCTGTGGCAGTGCTTATGTTTAAGTGACCATTGTTTTATGTCACAATGTCTCAAAGGTGTAAAACTAATGATGCTGGCAAGTGAAAAGGTAAATTTTCCTGACACAAGAAGGAAAAAACTATATGCTAAGACCTATCTTATAGTAAGAAATTTTGGGAAAGAAACTAAAAGATAAAGATATCATCTGCATATATCTTTTAAAACTGTACTTTTCTTATTGTTCTAGTTTATTATAAACCATGATTATTTATATTTTACTGTGTCTAAAGTATAAATTTGAATATATTATATAAATTATAAAATGTGTGGTGTACGTGTGTGTGTGTGTGTGTGTGTACACATGTGTATAAGAACAGAGTATATAGAGGGCTGCTAGCAAAAGTTTTGGGCATCTACTACATACCATATCCACATTCATGTACTATTCTCTATATAAGTATACATTATGATTATTATTTGCATTAATATATGACATCTGAAAGGTATAACATTTTCTTTTCTTTTTATTTATTTCTTTTTAAATTTATTCTTATCTCATACATTACATTCCTACAGTAGTTTCTTCTTCCTTCTCTCCTCAAAATCCAGTCCCCCAAACAAACACATACACACCTCCCCTCTCCCCCAGAGTCACTCTTTCACCATTTCTCTTTAGAAAAAAGCAGGTCTCCCAGGGATATCAACCAATATGGCCTAGCAAGTTACAATAAGACTAGGACAAAATGGAGGAGCTAGAGAAAGTACCCAAGGAGTTGAAGGGGTCTGCAACCCTATAGGTGGAACAACAATATGAACTAACCAGTACCCCAGAGCTTGTGTCTCTAGCTGCATATGTGGCAGAAGATGGCCTATTTGGCCATCATTGGGAAGAGAGTCCCCTTGGTCTTGCAAACTTTATATGACCCAGTACAGGGGAATGCCAGGGCCAAGAAGTGAGAGTGGGTGGGTAGGGGATCAGGGGCGGCTGGGGGGAGGGTATAGGGAACTTTCAGGATAGCATTTGAAATGTAAATAAAGAAAATATCTTATAAAAATATTAAAAACTAAAAAAAAGACTAGGACAAACCCTTATATCAAAGCAAGACAAGTCAACCCAGTAGGAAGAAAAACATTTTAACAGCAGGCAAATTAAAGGCACTGCTCTAAACATAGGAAGAGAAGCATTAATATAGTCTTCAAAATATGTACAGCAATCTAGAATCACCAGTTGTCCTGACCAGGGGGGAGGGTGGTTAATCTAGTAGTTGTTCTTTTATTTTATCCCGATTTTGAACTTGCCACATTCCAGATGGACCATCCTAGAAACTTTTCCCTGTCACATAATTTCCTGTCTCATAGTTTCTTCTGAAACAGAAGAATGCACTGACTGGAAAGTGCTCACCCCAACTACCATGTGTAGATCCACTCCCAACTCAGATCCAAAGACCTAAACCTTAGAGATGGCCTCATAATGTGGTTTCAACATTCTTGGCTGTGTTCTTTGTTTTAGGTCTCTATTTTTCTGGACTCATCTTATGGCCTCTCTTATTTCCCACATCAGCCTCATGGTAGATGAGGAATCAAGAGTAAGATTTTAATAATAATAAAACCAATCTTCAGCCTAATGGCCCCCTGATACTCTCGTGGATCTTCCTCTTCAATTTTCTGATATTAGCATTCAATCTTTTGTCATTTGGTGATCCAACTTTGTGGATGGAAAACATCACCAACATCAGTGAGTTCATCCTCATGGGCTTCCCTACTGCTCCATGGCTGCAAATTCTGCTTTTCTTCATCTTCTTCATAACTTATGTGTTTGTGCTTTTGGAAAATCTGGTCATCATTCTTACTGTATGGGTCACTGGGTCACTGCACAAGCCTATGTACTATTTTCTGAGTACTATGTCCTTTCTGGAGGCCTGGTATATATCTGTCACTGTCCCTAAGATGCTGGCTGGATTCCTATTTCGCCCCAATACCATTTCTTTCTTGGGATGTATGACTCAGCTCTACTTCTTCATGTCCCTTGCCTGTACTGAATGCGTACTTTTAGCTGCCATGGCCTATGATCGTTATGTAGCCATTTGTTGGCCTCTTCGCTATCCAGTCATGATGACCACAGGATTTTGTGTTCAACTGACCATTAGTTCCTGGGTGAGTGGCTTCACCATCTCCATGGCAAAGGTGTACTTTATCTCGCGAGTTGCCTTCTGTGGCAATAATGTCTTGAACCATTTTTTCTGTGATGTGTCACCCATCCTTAAGTTAGCCTGTATGAACTTATCTATGGCTGAGACAGTAGATTTTGCCCTTGCCATCGTCATCCTTATATTCCCACTCTCAGCTACTGTTCTTTCCTATGTCTTCATTGTCTCTACTGTCCTGCAAATACCATCAGCCACTGGGCAGCGGAAGGCCTTCTCCACCTGTGCTTCTCATCTTACAGTGGTAGTCATCTTCTACACAGCTGTGATCTTCATGTATGTCCGACCTCGGGCCATTGCTTCATTTAATTCTAACAAGCTGATCTCAGCCATCTATGCAGTCTTCACTCCCATGCTCAACCCTATCATCTACTGCCTGAGGAACAAGGAAGTCAAAGATGCCATCAGAAAAACCATAGCAGGTGGTAGAGCACTGGCTTTGGGAGAGCCTATTTCCTAAAGTGACTTAGACAATCATCATTTGACTTAGCATCAAAAAGCACTTTCATTGGAAGAAATTCTGTGATTGTAAATGTACTGATTTAGTAGAACAATTTAAAGACATAGAATCAGAGATTATAGAGAATCCTTTTATTCTGTCAGATCTTAATGAAATAATTTTTGTAAAATAAATTTAGGTGAAACATATATTAGTAAAATAGTTATAAAGCAATTTTATTATCTATGAAATACTCTGACTAAATAATCAATTATCACTGAACTGTTTCTAGAGTTCTGTTGGTAAGGTCACTGAATTTTGAATGATTCTCTTTTAGAAGTCTTTTGATTCATCAGAAGTACACAAAGAGAGGTTTCTGTGAAAATTTTAATAGGTAGGGATTATTGTTGCAGAATTTTCCCCATCTAATTACATTAGTTTAGAGGAGGCCTATGACTGGACAGAGAAAAGGGAGGTGGAGCTAAGAGTTGCAGAGACAGATTGCATATCAGGGGAGAAGAAGGAAAGGTAAATGGAGGCAGACGTGAACAAGCATGTCTTTAGCCAGTCACAGGTAGTTATGATATAAGGTTAGAATAATTGGGATAATTTTATCATTTTATCAATTTTAATAATTTTATCATTATCAATTGGTTCAGAAATTATTGTATTGGCATCTTGTAATTGTGATTTTTTTACATACATAAATGATTTTATTTACATACATAAATCTGATTGGTCAACTATAAGGTTTAAGAGTTTTAATTCTACCAAGTAATTGGGTGACCGTGGGGTACATGGGGCTTTGCGTGGTAGCAAGAGGAAATAGGAATGGGGGGAGGGAGCGCCGGATAGTTGGTGGGCAGAGAGACCTCCGAGTTGACATCACCCAGCAGAAGCCCTGTGGCCTGCTGGTGCTGCCACTAGAGCGGAACATGGTCCAGCCTTGCCAGGGAGTTGGCAAGTTGAGAGAAGCCGGAGCTCAGAGAGTTGGCTGATTTGTTTTTTAATATTTTCCGCAACAGATTATTATTCATTAATGTGGGTTGAAGACTGGCTTTTATAATCAAACATAGCTCATTTTAATTAGCTTTAAAATTTAGCAAAATGAGAGATAATTTCCTTCTGAGTGTAATAGGAATACTATGAAGCAGTACATATATTGCCTTTTCATGACAGAGGAAAATCACACACACACACACACACACACACACACACACACACACACACAATTTCTGCTGCTTTATTTTCCTCATTTTGTTGGAGCTTCACCACATAAAATTTGGGTGAAATAGTGGAAGGTCACACTGTAGAAAGTCGGAAATTGCTTTACTACTCATTACAGCAATTCATTTTAGGTAAAAAAACAACAAACAAACAAACAAACAAACATAAAAAACAATGTTGGCATTGACAAAAGGCTAAGCACTTTTGCTCAGGTACAACCTGTCCTGAATGTGAGGAATTTTGCAAGTTTTTCCAGAGCATTCAACTTTTATTTCTTTTATGTTTGATTTAAAAAGGTTGAAGTTGGATTCTACCAAGTAGTATATGCTTTAATGTAGTAATAAGAAAATAGAAGAGAAATTGGTTCTGTTTGACTCAGTAAGAATGCTGAATGAGAAAGTTCATGAAATGTGATCTACTCAGAGTTTAAAAATGACAGGTGTACTATATTCATACAACATGTTGGAACTACATTTTATATATTTTAATTAGGCCCCTTGCCTACTTATCTTTGACTTGCTTCTACTTTGTTTACCCGCCTTTACAAGCCCAACCTTTTTGTTTTAAGTGTCAGTGGTGAATGAATGAAGATTTTTTTTTTTTGCAATTATACAGCTGAAGAATCTATATTGACCATGGTAACTTCTCTCCTATTTATATGTATTTAGATTCTTCTGGTCTTTGTTGCTTGGTACCTACCATTCATGTTTGTTAATATTTTCTTTTTATATTTATTTGTCCCTAAGATAGGCATCGAGAAATTCATAATTGTTACAAATATAGAACAACTTCTTCACTACATAAAAACTTTGCCACATTTTATTTTTTTAAAGGCATATAAAACTATTTATTGACCACTGTTCACCATTATTTACAATAAAGTAAATATATAGTTGGATGACATTCTGATACTACAAAGTTACTTTCCTGGCTCATTTAACCAGAACCCAAATACTGAAAAGATTGATCCTACCAGTAAGGAATGAGTCAGGGTAAAGAAAAAGCATGCAGGTCATTAATTGATATCAAAAATTTTGCTCACTCACTTATATCAGCAGGTCTTAAATTGCCAACATCATGTAAAACCATGATTCTATTTCCACATCAAATGGATTCCATGAATCATAACCTTTTAGTTCAGATTTTAACTTTTTCCAAAGGAATAGTTCACAAAAGGAACCTTTACATGGACTGACTGACCTGGACCTGTCTCTATAGACCAGCTGGGCTCTTAAATCAGAGCTCCATCTGCCTCTAGAGTGCAGGAATTCCTCGGCCCAAGTCTTGTTATTAAATCACACTACTACTCTTTCTAATTCCATTATCTGAAGGGGGAGTTGATATGAACAACATTCTGTAAACAAACTACTGTGTTTATGTGATAATTCATCAATTCTGATGTGGTTGTTTTTAAACTATCCAATAAATAATAGAATCTGCTTAACTTGAAAGGTTATGGTTTCAGGAAAATGTTCACAATGAAGGAATCTCATCAACTTGTGTTTTCATCTTCAGTTCTTTTGAGTATTAAAAACAAGATAAGATCTTGGTTCCGGTATATTGCCGGGGAGAGGGCAGCCTGCAGAAGTGACACAGCTTCTGGTAAAGATCCCCATTCTGGCTCCAGTAATCTGATGCCTTTCCCACCTCCATATAAAACCAGAGACATTGAAATTGATAGAGGAGAAAGTGGGGAAAAGCCTCGAAGATATGAGCAGAGGGAAAACATTTCTCAACAGAACACCAATGGCTTGTGCTGTAAAATCAAGAATTGACAAATGGGACCTCATAAAATTGCAAAGCTTCTGTAAGGCA
>NC_034590.1:76414392-76436324 GCF_900095145.1 Mus pahari | reverse complement strand
AATAAGGAACAAAATACCCATGAAAGGATATAGATACAGAGACAAAATTTAGAGCTAAGATGAAAGGATGGACTATCCAGAGACTACCCCATCTGGGGATCCATCCCATCATCAACCACCAAACCCAGATACTAATGCATATACCAGCAAGATTTTGCTGAAGGGACCCTGATATAGCGGCCTCTTGTGAGGCTATGCCAGTGCCTGGCAAACACAGAAGTGGATGTTCACAGTCAGCTATTGGATGGAACACAGGGCCACCAATGGAGGAGCTAGAGAAAGTACCCAAGGAGCTGAAGGACGATGCAACCCTGTATGTGGAACAACAATATGAACTATCAGTACCCCCTGAGCTCGTGTCTCTAGCTGCATATGTAGCAGATGATGGCCATCATTGGGAAAAGAGGCCCCGTGGTCTTGCAAACTTCATATGACCCAACACAGGGGAGGGCCAGGGCCAAGAAGTGGGAGTGGGTGGGTAGGGGGGCAGGGGCGGGGAGGGGTATAGGGAACTTTCGGGATAGCATTTGAAATGTAAATAAAGAAAATAATAAAAAAAATCATGGAAAAAGCAAGATCAAACAAACAAGTTATGTGTTTTATGCATTCACTGCATACAAACAAAACCATCCCAGAATGGTCCTTCTATGTTCCCATTTAAAAATAAGTTCTGACTGAGTAATGACTGTAAAATCTCCCCAACATCTAAGAAAAGCTGTTCTTCGAAGCTGAGGAAATACAACACAGCATCAAATATTCTATTGTTAAAGGACTCAACTACAGATAGCTCTTACTTGCTCATAGGAATCAGTTCCTTTTGATGCAGAACAAAACCCAAAAATATCCCAGCTACTGTCAATACTTTCAAAATGAAGCCTATCAAAAATCTATTTTTTAAAAAAATAAATGCTATTTTTTCACACTAGTAATTCAACACCGAGGATTCAGGTTATATATATATTATACAATTATTGTGCTTCATCTTTGGGGCAAGAATGTCAAGTCAGCCTCTCCTAGAAGAAGGTGATGACAATCTGAGGACACTTTATATTCACCTCCTTTGCCAGCACCAAGTCATCTTATCTGAGTCCTTCCATTTCATGAGAAACATTAATTCTCCCCTGTCCCATTTCATAAGAAACATTAATTCTCCACTGATGTCTGTGGCACCAATTATTTGTTCAGGATCAAGACCTCTGGCAAAGCTCCTTGGTTTGTCAGCAGCATTTCTTTTTTTTCTTTGATTTGCTATCATCAGATTCACTGTCAGATAAAGATTTCCTTTTTTTGTACCATCTTTTACTTTACCAGCTTTTTGAGAAGTAAGAAATACTTCACTTAATTCTGGACAATCTAAATTTTCTTCTTGTTCCCAAGTATTTTCAGCATCTGTGAACTCCTTCCACTTCAGGAAGTACTCCACCTTCCCATTCACTACACGACAGTCCAGTAAAGGAAAGATAGAAAGAACAAGTCCATTTTGTGTTGTCCATATACTCACTGGAACATAGTCAAATTCCCAGTGACTAATCCCCTAAGGAAAGCTGAGTCCTTCATCTACACCCCTGCCAGAAGCCATCAGTTGTGGAGAGCTACACTTGAGCATCCTTATCAGAATTTTTAAGAGTTATCTTTGATGACTTCCTTTTATGGCTGTTACTTTTTGAGGGGATGGGTTGTGGTACAGGAAGGGCTTGTCGCAGAAGCTTCCTATGCTCCTCTTTCTCAACTGTGTGTTTGTAGTCATTGATACCACTGCAAGAGGAGCTTCCTTGTCCTTTACAGTCAGTGATTGGGTTGATCCTGGGTTTCTACATGATTTCTGGCATTAGCATGGACCTCAAACATCCACATGGTCTCCAGCATTAGCAAGGACCTTCACTTGTCTCCAGTGGCAATATGACCCACATTACCAACATTATCAACACATTTCTCTGCTGAAGCATTGGTCTTGGACTGACATGGTCTACAGGAGAAATATAGACTATGGAGGTCTTTCAATGCTGAGGTCCAGTTCAGCATATAATTCTCCAGGGAAGGCAGGAGGGTGGCATCAGTGATTGCAGGGGCAAAAGCTGTTTACATTTGACAATTTTATACCTTTCCTTAACTCTTTGTTATTCTGTGGTCAAAAGCCACTGGATTTGGGCAATTTAACTCCTGCTGATGGCAGTAGGGGATTAAGAAAAAAATGCCTAGTTACCTGCACTCTTTTCTTTCTAGCTCAATGACCCCTCACTGGCCAGGCAAGAGGCCCAGAGTTTGTTAATTCATGAGCCAGAGAGAAAAGAAAAGGAAGAAAAGAAGAAACTCAGGCACACACACACACACACATACACACACACACACACATTGGCCAGGCCTAATCACCTGTTTCTTCAATATCACAAATGCATATGCATACTTATATTCATACACATATACCTACAAATGTATGTATGTATGCATATATATACCTACAAATGTATATATATATATATATATATATATGTGTGTGTGTGTGTGTGTGTGTGTGTGTGTGTGTGTTTGTGTATGTATTTGGTGGATGAAGTAGACTCCAAAGCCACATTTTATTCCTTTTCTCTGGAAATTTATACCTTCTTAGACAAAAGTTCTTTATAAAATTACCTCATATATAAAATATTACACAAAAGGGAAGTTACAGAAGGATGTTGATAGTAACTTCAAAGCAGCATTTCATTTTATAAGTTCATTATAAGTTCAAAGTAAGAGTTTCACATGGCCTTGTTTTATCATAGTACATACATGTGACTTCATCCTTGGATCTGACCTAGAATTAATGTTTTTCCTTGATCACAAATCTGTACCTAGCCTACTTCTTTTCTTAGTGTAGTTTATGAAAGTTCATTGCATACCTTATTATATAACCTTTACTTACTATACTATAATGAGGGGGTATATTCAATTCTTGATTATAACTTTATTACATCTTTTTGGCAAAACAACTAAAGCTATCTCCTTAAATTTTCTTCCTAAAATTATTTGTATTCTATAAAATCATTAGTTCTTCTAAAAGCTATTCATGAAAGTTCATCTTCATGTTGATCTTCAGGAAATTTGCTCAATAGGTGGGCTGATGCCCAGGGATCATTAGGCTATGTAATAATGGCAGAAGAGGTATATCAGCAGTGAGAAGCAATCCTAGGATGAAGTCTCTGGGGCTGTGCCTTTCTCACAACCATGCAAAAGGTGGGATATCTCCAGGAAAATCACTTGCTTGATGTAACCTTTCCTAGATGGTTTCTGACATTTCCAGAAGGTCCAAGCCAGTAAACAAACCATTTTTTATTTCAAACATTGTGTTGCTGTTCAGAGCCAGGGCAATCATCCAGCTGGGAAGCTTGTTTGAGGGTGAGTCCATGGAAGCTCTGGGCTACTGGCCACCATCCTGCCGAGTGTACTGGTGGACCACATGTACCTCCATCACCTGCAGCCTTCTCTCACATGGTTACAGCTACTGTATCTTTGGTTTTGGACATACTACTCTTCTCCTCCATCTTTCCTGCTTCTCCATCACGTTTGTTGGTTGTGGTGACATTAAAAGCTGCAGTGTGTCATACAGTCTACCCTTTTGCCTGATTAGCTTTACATGCAAATGTTTATTGCAGTGAGTTTTTGGTCTGATTCAAGGCTTCTGCCACACTATCATGCCTGGAACCTTTCTGAGGCAACTTTTGATAGTTTGCTGTTGCTCAGGGTCATGGAGATTCTGAATCTCTGATTTTGTAGGACTGGCCTCTTCACCTACTCCAGCAGTTCACAGATGGAGTAGATGTTGGGGTGGAACAACTCAAAGCTATAGATTTGGACCTGGGTGGTAGGTAAATTTGTCAACCTGGGTCACTCTGCAAAAGTAGTGGGGTAGGGCTAGCCCTTGGTTTATGTATTTATGGAGCATGTTATATCTTCACTTTTGTGAATTGTGTCCTTAAAGTTGAAGTGACTTGTATAGGCAACATATAAGGAGATTTTTTTTTCACATTTAAAATTACTATCACTTAAAAATTTTTATTTTTTATCAGATATTTTCTTTATTTATATTGCAAATGTTATCTCCCTTTCCCTTAAAAATTTTTATAGTCCTTCTCCAATAGAAAAGCAGAGCATCAAATGGAGGGATGGGGTTGCCATACCACAGTCAAAAACTATGACCCAGAATTGTTCCCATCTAAAAGAACTGCAGGGACAAAAATAGAAAAGATACTGAAGGAAAGGAGGTCCAGTGACAGGCCCAAATTGGTATCCAACTCAAGGGGAGGTCCCAGGGCCTGACACTGTTACTGATGCTATGGTGTGCTTGCAGACAGGAGCCTAGCATGGCTGTCCTCTGAGAGGCCCAACAAGTAGCTGACTGAGACAGAAGAAATACACCCAACCAGTGGACTGAAGTCAGGGACCTCTGTGTTTGAATTAGGGAAGGATGGAAGAAGCTGAGGAAGAGAGTGACCCCATAGTAAGACCAGCAATGTGAACTAACCTGAATCCACAAGATCTCTCAGATACTAAGCCACCAACCAGGCAGCACACACTAGCTGGTATGAGGCCCCCAACACATATAAAACAAATGACTGCCTAGTTTGGCCTCAGTGAGAGAAGATGCACCTAATCCTTGATAGACTTGAGTCTGCAGGGAGTAGGGAAGCCTGGTTGGGAAGGTGGGGGTGAATACATCCTCTTGGAGACAGGAGGGAGGAAGAATGGGATGAGGAACTGTGGGAGAGCAGACCCGAAGGGTATAATGTAATTTAAAAAGAGGTAGGTTTAAGAAATTTAGCAATAAATATGGGAAAGGAATATATATTTTTTCATATAAATGAAATAAGATTGATACAAAGAGCACATAGACAATTTCAGTAAATCATACCAGAAAAAAAATTTCTTTGTCATATTTTCATATATCTGGTAAAATAATTTAATAGTACCTATGACATTTGCAGCTTTAAACAATACTTTTGAATATTTCACTAGTGAACCATTAACACAAATGCATATTTACATTTTTCTATCAATATAGAAATGTTGACATGTTGAGATCCTTTCTTGTATGTACTTCGTAATTCATTTTGCTGCCATACATAAAGGAGGGACTATTGTGTTATCCTGAGATGCAGAACACACAAACCTCTTGTGGTATTTATAGAAAAATAGACATGTAGAATTCAACCTGTGGCTACAAGTCAAGAAAACAAAATGTCCCAAGGCATCTCATTGTGTGTAAAGTTAATAAAGTGAGCTATCATTACTGCCAAGAGTCACCCTAGGGAATATTGTGTTTGCATCCTCTCTCAAGGCCTCGATCTTAAAAGAACTCTTCTCAGAAAAACGATTGAGATCAGTGCTGGTGCTTAGAAGCTATGTATCTACACTAGCCAACAGCAGCTGGTAATGGAGTCTACTGCAATGTCTGCTTCCAGTCCAGCTGCTAGGAGAGAAGCCTGAGAGTCACTGGGTCCTAACTCCAGATCTGCAGCTAAGAAAGAGTTCTAGACATTTCATTTACTCAGTGTGAGGTTCCCACGTCTGTGCTTCCTCTTCTCCAGGCCTCTGGGTAAGGAGAAAGATATTGCGGTGACCGAGGAGGATCCTGAAGGAATTTCTTTTCAAAAAACTAGTCATCAATTTCCTCCCACCAGTATCTCACTGCTCATTGAGTATCCAGTCTTACCCACAGTGGTGTTTTCTTCCTCTTTTGCTGTTCTCATGATCTATTTGCAGTGAAGCCCTCTGGAATTATGGGGGTATTGCTTGCAACATATAGTAGAGCTTTAGCTGTGTATAGTTGATTGCTCTGGCAAGTGGGAGAGGGCCAGAGCTGAAGAGTACTAGCACTGATTTATGTGGGCTCTGTAGGTACCAGTAGAACAGTGTGCAGAGAATGATAGTCTGCCTGGGGCTAGAACAAGAAAGAGACACTTACAGCAATTGGTGGTGCATTTCCTCCCCACCAGAAGAACTGCCAGTGAATCTTTGTATATATGCAAGGGGCATGGGATGTTATTAACTTGTGTTTCTTCTTGTTAAATGATTTCTCAATTCTAAAGAAATGACTTATTTCTTACAAACATAAGCCATTCCTTCAAAATTGTATATTTTCTTTAAATAGGTCATGTAGTACTTGGAATATTTGAATGCACATGTATATAAATGACAGTATTAAAGAGGATCCTATTAATTCCGATACTTGTTCATTTATTCATTCAGCTAGTCAAAATCTTTGAAAATATATTCTTGCTAAGAAATGCAGATATATGGAATGTTAGGATTAAGATAGATTTATTAACTTGAAAACCTTAGAAACATATGGTCAGATATTTATAAACATATAATTACTAATATTTAGTGAATGTGCATATTAATATTTTCCAAATTATGCCTAAAAATTCAGCATATTATAACATGGCAAATTTGCTTATGAAAACTATTGCAAAATGAGATCAGCAATGAAGCTTTTATTGACATTCTTAATCATTTTGGACTTATAACAATATTCTTCTTAAAGCTTTCATTATCATATTATTTTGTTATTAAATTGAACTATTATTAACTATAATGAAAGAAATACATTTTACAGTACAGCCAAATGTATACTCAAAAGTGCACACACATACTGAAGGAAATATTTCCTTGAAACCATTGTTATGTCATTGCAAAAGACAGTATTCTCTTTTCTATTTTAATTAAGAAATACTAATGCCAATCCACTAACTATATTTAATTATCAATGAATATATTGTAAATGACAATTTCTTAAGCATATAACAAAAGATTATTTTGATTATTGATGACAGTGTCTTTCATCCTCACGGCATCTCAAACCAAAGTGAGAGGCAAGACAATTTTTATTTGCATTGGTTTTTGTAACATGCTTTCAGACATGATCTTGCTGGTCCCTAAGCCCGTGTATCCTTCCATACATTACACTAGACCCAGTTCAGATCCAGTTTTGACAACACTTCTTTACTTGAAGCTTGCTTCTGTTCTCTTGACTCAAGATACACTTAGAAATCATAAGCCACTGATTTAGATCAAATGACTCTGGTCACATTTTTTCTACTGTGTACCTGAACAGAGGTTCATATGTGCAAACACAAATATACTTGCAGTTTTTGACTTTTCCAATTTTAATTTGATATGGACAGCTGGATTGGCTTTCATTCCTGATAACACTGTTAAAGAGCATTCATTTTTTTAAAAGATTAATTTATTATATATATGTGAGTACACTGTCTCTGTCTTCAGACACACCACAAGAGGGCATTGAATCCTATTACAGATGGTTGTGAGGTACCATGTGGCTGCTGGGAATTGAACTCAGGACCTCTGGAAGAGCAATCAGTGCTCTTAACCATGGAGCCATCTCTCCCCCTCTAAAGAGCATTCTAACATGGGTACTTCATATTTTTCGAGGAACACCCACTCCAGCTTCATGTTCCACTGCTTTCTTTTCTGTACTCCTTTCTGTTCACTTATCTTTTATTTTGTATCCAGTCATGACACTGATTGTTGCAGATATACACCAAACTGTAGATAGTGACTGTCTATCCTGCTTGGCTTCTGGACACTTCACCAATGCCTGGTTTCCTGCCAATGCACACATCCAGTTAACTGCAGTATGCCAAGCTACAGCATGAATGAAGCTAAGTACTGTTAGGACACATAAGATACTCTCCTTTTCAGACAGTTCTTATGACTGCCTCTGGACTTCATGAAAGAACCCTTATGTGATACTACCTAGTTCTGGTCATATGTCTTTCATTTGTTTATACACTACAACAAGGTTATAACTTTGTAATTCCTCTTTGGAGGGTGTTATTGGAGAAGATGTTAGAGAATTCCAATAAAAGAAAACAGTGAAGATGATTATTGGCATCTGACATTTGTTTGGATCAAGGCTCACTTATTCTCTGTGATCAGTAAACTGGAAAGTAACGGTAGAACTTTCTCACCAAAGGAAGGATTCTTTATTGTCTTTCAAAGTCATATAATATATTTGTACTTTTGATATATGGTCTCAATATTTATCTCAGTGTGTAATTTTGCATGTTAGATTAACAACATGGAATTGAACTGACGATGTTTTCTGGAATTATCAACACAATTGTTGAACAATGACTCTATAGATAATAGCATTCTGTCATCAAAGATTCTGAGAATGGTCCTGTTTTCAATGCACCTACCAATCAGCTTGCTTTAGGAGCAGTATAGCTATACAGAAAATACAGCATCTTAAATGCTTACGATGAATTTTTTAACCAATTTCTTTTCTTCCCATGGCATTTTTACTTTCTGGATTTGACCATCATAATCAACATTTGATTGTTCTGCCTGTGTATGCTGATTTGTAGGAGTAACATCCATGGGCAAATTAAACCACACTTATCTGACTGAATTCATCTTGCTGGGCCTCTCTTCAGATCATCAGACTCAGATCCTGCTGTTTGTGGTATTTCTCATCATCTACCTGATCACTGTGTTTGGGAACCTGCTCATCATACTTCTCATTCACGTTGACTCCCGACTTCATACACCAATGTATTTCTTTCTAAAAGTCCTGTCGTTCAATGATCTCTGTTTCTCTACAACAATTGTTCCAAAGATGCTAGTCCACTTTCTAGGTGTCAGGAAGACTATTTCATTTGCTGGGTGCTCAGTGCAAATGTTTTTTTTCCTCATAATGGGGTGTACAGAAAGCTCTCTTCTGGCAGTCATGTCATATGACCGCTACATAGCTGTTTGCAAACCCCTGCACTACTCCACCATCATGACACATAAAGTTTGTGTTCTGCTAGTTGTAGGATCGTGGACTAGTGGAATATTTGTGTCTGTAGTAGATACCTCATTTACTTTATGCTTGACATACCGGGGACCAAATATAATCAATCATTACTTTTGTGAGCCTCCAGCACTCTTAAAGCTGGCTTCAGAAGAAACCTACACAGCTGAAATGGTCATATTTGCAATGGGTATAATAATTCTCCTAGGTCCTGTCTCTCTTATCCTTTTCTCCTACTGGAATATTATCTCCACTGTGGTTCAAATACAATCAGGTGAAGGGAGGCTCAAGGTCTTCTCTACCTGCAGTTCCCATTTTATTGTTGTTATCTTCTTCTATGGCTCAACAATATTTACCTACATGCAGCCAAACTCAAAGAAAATGAATGAAAAAGATAAGGTAATCTCAGTGTTCTACTCAGTAGTAACATCCATGATGAACCCATTCATTTATAGCCTAAGGAACAAAGATGTGAAAGAAGCATTAAAGAAAGTACTTAAAAGAGAGATAAGATAGAAAAATATAGGAGATAATCAGGAGTCTAGGCTATTCTGAAGTCCATCAACGTCTTAAACACCTTTAGCTGTGAACTATCTCTAATCTGAGAGTAAAGTTCATTCATGTGTACCAAAGAATGCTTCTGCAACCTTGGTCACAATTATTATATTTGGGTGCAGCTCACTTAATTTGTGACAATTTTCCTATCATTAGTAAATAAAATAAAGTAGAATAAAATAAATTTAAAATAGTGAGAAAAATTTATAAACTGTAGCTTTCATGAACCAATCTATTTCAACCATGGAACATTTCCTTTAGCTTTAAACCCCACAGGTAAATGCCAGACTCATACTACCATACTATTGTTCATAGCCATCTTTATGATTATAGTTTTAATCTATAGATATTCAAACTACTTCTATAACTAGGTATGATGGCACAAACCCATAATCTAAGTACTCATGAGACCAATGCAGAATGATATTCACAGTTTAGGCAAGCCTGGGCTATATAAGGATTTTTGCTCAGCTCAAAACAAAGATTAAGATCTTGTCCAAAAAGCAGTAGGCAAAGTATCCTGATAGTCAAGTCAACTCTCAGTATTGGATTTCCAGAACACATCTTTAACATTTCCCACACTCCTTACAACAAAAATAGTTATTGGTTCCAGAGAACTAAGATTGAGAAACAGCTTTCTCCATCAGAACTGTTATGAGAAACCCTTCCACTCTAAATATCATAGTAGACCCTTCCTAGAAAAGTTCTTTCCTATGCAGGTAGATAGATATATTTGTATTATTATTTTTATTACCTCCTCTATGGAAAGTAGAATACAATGTGTGACATATTTTCTCTGTGAGCTCTATTGGCCTCTGTAGTACTATGTATTACTCAGGGCAGGAACAGTGTGGATGAGATAGAGCCTCTAGGTTCTTACTAGAATTCCGAATGTAACATTTCCTTCCCTTTGAAGAAAATACAATGATATTTCATTCCCTATACTTCATTAACAGTTCAATTCTAGGCTGATGTGAAATGTAGCCTACACTTGGATGTTGTCCCCATCCTTGGTCCCAAAGCCATGATGATGTAAGCTACAGTCATCCTAGTGTTGCCAATTTCCTTCTCTAGTCGTTCATTTCTCCTGGAAGGGCCATGGTGGCACAGACACATCCAAACATCTACGCTTCTTGTCCTGAGCTTACATATATCTTCCTGTAATATACCATCTTTCTACCATGGAGTCAATTGTAAGGATGCTCCACATGAATGAACATTGCTGCTCATTTTAGGACCCCTTCCACCTTTTTCACAAAGTCGGAAGAACTCAAAAATAATTTTTTCCATGAAGCTGCTTATAATTAAATTAACCTCTTATTTTGTGATAATCTCTTACCATATATTAAAAACAAAGTGATAGTGGGCAAAGAATGAGGTGGGAGAGGTGAAAATAGAAGGGGGATGATGAACTTCAAATTTGCCACATTGACTTCTATCTTTTCCAGATTCAATGGTCACAAATGTTTTTTCATGACCAAAGAGGACATATTATACCATAGTAGATCTGAATGGGAAGGTATGTGGGAAGGACCTGGGAGGTATAGAGGAAAGGGGTAATTGTAATCAGGATATATAGTATGAAAAAAGATTCTGGTTTTAATAAAAGGTGTAAAAACAATAAAAACAACAACCACAAAGAACTATATCTTATATACAATTTGTAGTGTGAAAAATGGTCAAAGTCCTTGAAAGCTAAGTCAGTCGATGTTGGCAGAGGAGACCTCAAACACAGATGCCTTAGGAAGGATAACCACAGCCAGGGGTGTGGAGTTAGGATCCCAGAAGCCAGAGCCTTAGTGACTCTGAGACACCATCTTCTGTGCCAGACTAGCCTTGTAAGGTCAACTCCTGGACAAGGACACAGAGATAAAGTTCCCTTTGTCCTTTCATCAGGGTCTCTGAGAAAGCTTTGGGTCACTCTGGCTCCCTACAATTAAGATTTTGAAAAATCCAAATCTATTAAAATGTAACTTCTCAATATATCTAAAGCATAAGAATTAAATTTTATTTATATACTGATACTTCTAAAGTGTTATGAATGACTTTAGGATGAGTGCATTTTATAATAATTTATAACTGAAGTTATCAAATACAATATATGGCAAAATGTTCAAAATGAACCATCTGCCTATGCACAGCTCACTATAAATGGGATATTTAATTATATGCCATCCAGAAAATGCTCAGGGGCAATTGTGGAAGAGGAGGCAGAAAGATGCTAAGAACCACTATGGTAGATGTCTTCATGGAACCAGTATTTGCTAGACATAACAATTGCACTTATGAATCTACAGTGGCTGGGACTGTATCCATAAGACCAAATCAGTTAAAAATCCTGTCATGGACGGGGGCAGGGTCTTGAAGTTCCAGCCTCAGCTTAGAAACTATTGGCAATTGATGAGTCCTGGGGACAGGAGAATGAATGGGATCTGGTCTTTCAAGATTACCCAGGCCCTGGTAGATGCTTTCAAACCAACATAGAAAAGGAAACTCTAAGCAGACTCATTAAAGGTTTTTGTTTTAAATTTTGAGAGAGAGAGAGAGAGAGAGAGAGAGAGAGAGAGAGAGAGAGAGAGAGAGAGAGAGAGAGAGAGAGCAAGAACACCACATGAAGTTGGAAGGAAAAGCAAGCATGGGGCAGAGCATGGAAGGAATGAGGAGGGAAGGAACTAGTGGATTTTAAAGAACATGTTATATGAATGAATGAAATTCACAAACAAACAAAAAGTCCTCATTTTCCTTTTGTAGTTCAAGGGCACAATAAGATTTTCTGAAAGCAATTGAATGCTTATCTAAAATCTTCCTTTTCAACACTTAATAAGCAATGATTTTATTGATGTTTTAGAATTTTGAAGCATATTTGGGGGAGGTAAGGATAACTTTTGACTAAACCTCTAAATGACTTCATTTAGAATCAAGAAGTACTATACAATCACTCTATAAAGCACCCTTTACTAAACACCAAAGCAAATATTTGAAAACATCCTTATAGGTTTAATCTTTTATTAGCTCTTTCTTGATTTACAACTCGGATTCATGTCTCTGACAGCTTCATAGTGGTAGCAACGACTAGGCACTTTCAACCCTTGGATTTCTGCTGTCTTTTCTATCAAAGGACACACTAGGATTATAAAAAGAAATGTTAATGGAGACTACTAGCTTAGGTAAAATATCAAGTTACACATATAGTCTGGAGGCACCCTGGTTCAATTCCAGATTCTGTTGTCACTGTTCTCAATAAGGTTCTAGCATGCAGGGAGTGTCAGGAAGTGACAGTTGCTTTTTTTTTTTTTTTAATACAATGATTATCACTGCTTAGGAAAGTCAAAACTATAAAACAGCTTTGAGATAAGAATGATTCTATAAGAATACTCAATAAGAGAGCTATGCAACATGAACTTATGAATGTCCTTGCACACAAACTTGCATTGAATTCAGTATGTGGCATTGCTACCCCCAAATTCTGACACAGTAGTGCACCAAACCTGACCTTCCCAATCTTGAAATTTGTAACATGCTACACCTAGAAATTTAAAAAATGGTAATGATTGTCCCACAATGTTCAGATTGTCTGAAATCTATATTGTGCAACACAGGGGGAAATGGTTTGCTTTGCAAGCTCCATTTCAGTGTAGTCATACCAAACACATAAAGCCATGCGCTCCACTTTCCAAGGGCCGAGAATGATGTGCTGTTTATTTTCTTTTGTATGACTTAGAAGTTGGCTGGGTTTTCAGCCCAGCATGATACTGGAGGAAAACCTGGGATGCTGTAACTGAGGTACAACATTTCCTCAAGTTCATCTTACATGTCTGATTGTGTGTTAAAAACCAAAGCTCCAACACAGTGCTAACCAATATAGACCCAAGGCTGGCACCTTTCAAAAAATTCATTTCTGGAAACAGAAGTATTTAAAATTATTTTATAGTATTGACATCACAAAGTTGGAATGAAGGCATGGCTGTGAATCACACTGTTTAAAAAACTGATCACAAATAGGAAATAGAACAGTCATCAGGCTAAGAAAATAAAAGATCAATGACAATGTTTAAATGACATTGCCAAGCTCCAATTAGATCGTAGACTGGCAATTACTGTATAGCAACAGTCAAGTGAACACACCTGTTCGGAGAATGCTTATGTTACTGGAGAAAACCATTTTCAGAGCTTAAAGTAAACAGTCTTCCTTATGTTCTTGTTATTATTTCCTGGAACATCAGACTTCCTTTAATGAAAATAATACAATGGAGTCTGTTATATAGTGTAGGCTACTCTACACATGCACACATAGAATATACATGTGTTTCCATTTTCTATGATAGAATTTCATTTAATTAGAATTAGAATGTTTTTCTTTTAGTTTTAAAAATATATTTATTTTTATTTTTTTGTGTACGGGTGTTTGTCTACCTTTTTGTGTGCCATGAGTGTGCCTGGTGCCCTCAGAAACCAAAAGAAGGCACTAGGTATCCTGGAATAAGAGTTACAGTTGTTTGCCACAGTGTGGTTTCTGGGAATTCAACCTGGGTACTCTGGAAGAGCAGCAAGTGTTGTTACCCACTGAACTATTTCTCCAGATTCCATAAGTAAAATGTTTTGAGTATGAACACAGATAGGGGTTTTGAATATTCTGATAGTTATTAGTTTATGGAATATAATCCAATTGATGAACAATAAGTCAGCTCTTTGTATCTACAGATTCTGCATCCAAAGATGCAAGTAGTTGTGACTAAAAAGGTATATGTATTTTTGATAAATATAAATAAATAAAATATCCAATAAAAAGAAATCAGCCCAAAATCTTTTCCTGCCAGTAGGGAGGCTAAGGTAGAATAATTGCAAATTCTAAGTTAAAGAATAAGACCACAAATATATAGGTCTATATTGAGCTTATGAAGATACTTTAGGCATCATAGTCAATCTATAGATGATTGAAAATATATGATAGAGTGAATACAGGTTATGTGTAAATACTACTTAATGGATATGAAGGTTTTCACTGCCCAGTGATTTGGGTATCCACTTCTGGAACAAATACTTGCAGCTTCTAAGTGAGAGCTGTTCCTCTACCAGTCATACTTCACAGTCCTCAGAACTAAAACCTCTAACTTGAACACTGAGACAAATGCTTGGAATCATCAAGAGTCCATAGGGTAGCCTGAGACCCAACATTAAAATACTGAACCTCATGTGAGTTTTAGGCAGTTCTGTTTCAGATCATTGTTTTTACCATTTTGCTGCTGGGGACTGAACCAAGGCCTTACACAAGCTAGGCAAACACTCCAACAGTAAACTATTCCCAGCCACAGATCATTATTATTATTATTTTTTAATGCCTGTGGGATTATATCTTATTGTCAAAAGGTTTAC
The DNA here is from genome assembly GCF_900095145.1 of Mus pahari. Lineage (NCBI taxonomy): Eukaryota > Metazoa > Chordata > Mammalia > Rodentia > Muridae > Mus > Mus pahari. The sequence goes on along the minus strand of NC_034590.1, from coordinate 76,421,602 downwards.
AAAGTTAACAGCAGGGAGTTACTTCAGGGAGTGCTCTTATTAGAAAAGCTCTTAGGAACTCAGGTTTGAAGACTTCCTGGAGGAAACACCTTCAGACCAGGGCTGGTGGTTTCTTAGGTTTCAAGCTGTGTCTCTTCATAGAAGAGTACTCACTGGATTAGGCTAGGATAAGACCTGCATTACATTTGGTGCACCAGTTGCCACTTATTTTGGAAACAGAAATGAAGGTTGCCTGGTAGGCTGAGGACATCAAGGCTGCAGAAACCACACCTCTCTTCGTCACTCTTTCTCCACTGCTGGGATAACTGTACTGTGCTCCAGCAGTCAGGGCTCCAGGTGAGATTGGGGAAAATGCTGAGGGGGAATTGCTCCTTTCAAAGAGTCTGATCTTGATTCCATTCATGTTAGAGGAATTTGCTTCCCTCTCTTCCCCTCTTTCCCATCTGGCTTCTCAAGAGAATGAGTGCTCTTCAGAAACTGCTCCACAGTTGTTCTGGAGTTGGTAGAGTGCTGGATGAAGCTACTGTAAGGACTATCAACACTATGCATATCCATTGCCTCTTCATAGCTCTACAAGCTACTCCTAGAATTTCCCCTGTCTCTTTCAGTACCAGACCATACCTATTAAGGGTTCCTTTCTTATTCTTCTTACCCACTTGGGTTTGGGCATTCAAAGCTGGCAGATACAACCTGAGCCTACTGATCTGGAGACCTCAATTGGGAACTGGAATTACCACAGAAGCTGTGTGAATCTGCAGATGTGTTACTGTCCCTGTTCTCTCTCTCTCTCTCTCTCTCTCTCTCTCTCTCTCTCTCTCTCTCTCTCTCTCTCTCTCTCTCTCTCTCGGGTCTAGTTGATTAATATTGTTGTTCTTCCTATGGGGCTGCAAATACCTTCAGCTCCTTCAGTCCTTTGCCTAACTCCTCCATTGGGGTCCCGGTGCTCAGTCTGATGGTTGGATGCACGCATCCGCATCTGTATTGGTAAGACTCTGGCAGAGCCTCTCTGGAGACATACATATCCGGTTCCTGTCAGCAATCACTTCTTGGCATCTGCAATAGTGTCTGGGTTTGATGATTGTATATGGGATGGAGCTCCAGGCGGGGCAGTCTCTGAATGGCCTTTCCTCTACACTTTGTCTTGGTATTTTGTTCTCCCTTCTAAGAAGGACAGAAATATCCATACTTTGATCTTCCTTCTTCATGAGCTTCATGTGGTCTGTGAACTGTCCCTGTTCTCAGGTGTCCCTCTAGTTGACAATGATTTCATAAGTTCTCTTTAACATGGTGATTGATTCTGGGGTTTTTCAGTTAAGACCTTTTGTTCCCAAGCCAGAGTTCCAGGTCTCAGTCACTCACAGCCTCCTTTATCACTTACACTGAGTATGTGAAAGTGCTGTGCATTGTCATGAGTCAGTGTCCTTGTTATTTCAACTGACTTTGATTACATTCCTTTGTTACATTAGATGATATTGGGAAAATGGGTGATAGAAATAAACTAAATGACTGTTTCACAATCATGAAGAAGCAGCCCACCTAGAAAGCTCTGCAAGTGTAGGTGGGAGTTCTAAGTTCATATCCATAATGCACTGGATATCGTCTAGGGAATTTCAGCCCAGGAAACCCTGGCAGGAAGAAGTGTGTGTGTAGAGAAGTGTTTTCATCTGAAAGTTCCCGCAGACTTAATTTGACTGACCTACTGTGGGAAACCTGCTCTGCCTCTGGAAACCACACAAATGATATTCCTAGAGGAGGGAGGAATCACATCATCCCAGTGAGGAGAATAAAGTTCTGACCAATACCCAGTTTCAGGACAGGCCTGTTTGCTTTCCCCCTTAATCTGCCATCTCTCCAGTTCATTGAATTTGAAGATTAGTGTGATTTAACTTTTATCTATAAAGCTAAATAAAATATCAACTTGTTTTCACATGCTTTGTTTCATGCTTATTGTTTAGTCTTACCTAGTTTTTGTTGGTGGGGATTGCATTATTTGCATTACTTTCTTTTTTTCCTATCTTCCAGACCTTAATTATTGTTTTAATTTTTGTTGGTTATTTTATTTATTTATATTTAAAATGTTATTCCCCTTCCCAGTTTTTCCTCCACAACCCCCATATCTCCTCCTCCCTGTGCCTCTATGAGGGCGTTCCCCCACCCGCTCATTCACTCCTGCCTCACCACCCTAATCTTCTCCTCTCCTGGCTCATCAGGCCACCACAGGACCAAAGGGCTCCTCTCCCAGTGATGCCAGATTAGGCCATCCTCTGCTACATATCCAGCTGGAGCCATGGGTACCCCTTGTGTACTCTGGTTGGTGGTTCAGATCCTGGGAGCTTTGGAGAGTCTGGTTGGTTGATATTGTTGTTCTTCCTATGAGGTTGCACACCCCTTCAGCTTCTATAGTCCTTTCCTTAACTAGTCCATGGGGGTTGCCATGCTCAGTCCAATGTTTGTCTGTGTACATCCGTATCTGTATTGGTCAGGCTCTGGAAGACCCTCTCAGGGACAGCTATACTGGGCTCTTGTCAGCAAGCACTTTTTGTCATCAACAATAGTGTCTAATGAACCATATGCTTTCATTACTGATTTCAGGAAATTGCTATAGCTTGGGAATAATAAAACAGCTGTTTTCTTTTAAATTTAACTCTCAAGATATAATTTCTCCATTTTTATTTTCACAGTAGCATCTGCTATATAAATATAAAAATTTTAACCAGCAGAGTTATTAGCATTTTAAAAATTTTCTCTTTATTACTTAGTTTTGGTATATTTAAGAAAGCTTTTACTAGCAAAGGCTGCAAAAATATAGAGATAAATAGATAAACAAAGAAAGCTAAATATGTAATTTTATAGAATATGGAAGTGTTTTAAAACTAAGTCATTAGTGGATACATGCACATATATTATATTAAGTTGGCATTTGTACTAAAATCTGTTTCAATTCTTTATATCTTGACCAAATATTTTGAGTCTGCTTACAGTATAATTACATCAATAAGAACAACATGTCTATAATTATGATATTTTACATATTGGTACATATGGCTTTTCTATACATTCATCTTTAATTTTAATTTTTATATTTTTATTTGTAAGTTACATATAATAAAATGACCAAATAAAGATAATTGATACATGCATCACCTCAAATTCTTATCATTTTAATGAGGAAAATTCAAAATACTATTTTCTAGATATTTTGAAATAAATAACTAATTATTACTGTAGTTGCCTAACTATATTATAAAACCCCAGAACTTGCTCAGATGATATAAATATATATTTGTACATGTTAACCAATTCTTCTGTATGTCTCTCTTTCCCAGACCCTGATAAGCACTTCTGTACTCTCAAATTCTATGTGATCATCTATATACATACACATGAGCAGTTGCTGTGGGCTCTCAGTTGCTGTGGGATCTCTCTGCTAGAGGCCAGAAGCAGCAGAACCAAGAACCATGGACTGAAATCTGATCCAGAATAAAACTTCCTTTCAAGTTGATTATCTCAGGTAACTTTTTCACAGCAATGGAAAACTGATACAAAATACTTCTCTTGCCCGTCATGTTTTTGGTTTTGTTTTGTTGTTGTTGATATTGTTTTTGTTTTTTCTCCTTTTCTTCTTCTCTCTCTGAACACAACATTCTTTTATTTGCTGTTTATGTTGATAATGATGTTTGGTACCTGGGTTGAGTGCTTTCAGAGTTAGTGGAAGCTTATTCAAGGAATTAAAATAAGTGCACACCTATGAGCACAATAACTAAGGCATTTCATTAAAAGTCAAAATGATAGAACAGATCTGAAAGAAATATGCTGCCAAGAATGGCAACAAGCCACAGGAGTGAGAGTTCTCAGGGGGACTCAGGTTTCTTTTATGGATTCTAAGGGAAGGCCGACTTTGTTATTGGTAGATCTGTATTATGACTGTCATATTTGGATTATGTACATCTTTGTCCCTTCCTACAGTACATCTAATCTTAATCACAATGGTAAAACATTGAAATTAGAAGGTTTTCTATAAAAGTTCACTTGCAGAATGTGGTTTGCCTTATTGTTCATGCACCCCAAATCAGCTTAGCTTGGATTAGACACTTTTCCAGATACCTCTACATGAATAGTGCACAGCTGTATAGAATCTATGACTAAGAGTCACCAAAAAGAGAAGAAACATCCTATTGTTCAGAGTAATGCTCACACAGCTCCATGCAGAGGAGGGTCTCAGGTTGCTAACAGGTTTCACAAAACATTGTTTGGAATGTTGTACGTGTGTGTGTGTGTGTGTGTGTGTGTATGAGTAGTACATGCAGACAAAGATCTCAGGCTATATAGTACATTATTAAAGGAGGGATATGTGAATAATCCAAACTAAGTAGAGTCCCAGGTTGTTAAACTATTCCCACTGCCTGCTGCTGTAGTCTCATGAGAATTACTATTTTTTTGTGGTGATGTTTGTTACTTAGTGCTCTTATAACTGTATTTGAAGCATTTGGGATCCTGTAAGTTTGATGGATTTAGATGTTCATATCTATAGGATATCATATCTGTAGGATACAAGACATGGAAAATATTCAAATATTATCTCATTAAATATGAGTCCTATGCCTTTCCTGTTCTTTTTCATGTACCACATTCACACACAAATGTTTGTTTAATAATGCTTTACAGGCCTTTTTGACTCTAATCATACATTTTTCTTTTCTGTTAACTTAGGTGATTACAAATATCTGTCTTCAAATACAGAAATCTCTCTGCAGGACTTGGCTATCTTAGCTTTCTGTATTTTGTTAACTCAAAAAAGCAAGTTACAGAACAATTGACATTAGAGAAGCCAGATTAATAATCCTCTATTTTCTTGTTTTATCTTTACATTTTGAATAAAATAGTTATGTGGCCCTGAGGAGATTTTGAATAGCATTCTGAAACAGTGGACCTTCACACTGGGTTTTCACTTTCACTATTGGATATGTCTTATGAATAACCAAAAATAAAAGATCCTCAACAAAGCTACACCTAGAACAATTAGCTTTATGTCCTCTTTCAAACTTCATAGTATTTCTAGTGGTTTAAAACCTCATTTGATGTGTAGTCTTTGGTTATGTTTAATATTGGTATGTGATGCTTTTTATTTTCAAGTGTTTGATAATAACGTTCATTAAATATTCATGAGAAAAATTTCGATTTTAAAAAGTGAAAGAGTCCCTGAGCAAGCAGGGGCCAGAACAAGAGGGAAAAGGGAAGGAGGAAAAAATGTAAAAGAAACAAAAACTGGTGACTGGCAGTTAGAGGCACCCATTATATTAAGTTTGTGTGTTTTGCTTTTGTTTATGTTTTGTCAATAGGTTTTGTGCAAAAAAGAAGAATACACAGTGTATATTGGGTGTTGTTAAAAATATATTATTGAGTAAAAACCTTACAAGAGGCAGCTATTTTTAATATTCTCCAGTACTCTCATCAAACTAAAACTAAATAATAGAAGTGTTGGGCAAAGGAAAGAATCCTAGCCATCTCTATGGTTTACATTTCTTCTTGTAACTATGAGAAAGTGGGTTTTTATAAATATCATGACTTTATAGTGTGGAACTCTAACCTGGCTTATAGACACACCAGATTCTTTACCTAGAACCCTAGGTGAGAGGGCAGGGGGACTTTGAGCAACACTATGTTTTTCTGAGGGACATGAGGCATCAGGGGGTTCAGCCAATGACTGCACACATCGAGAAGGATTCTTATTTTACTGGTGCTATTAGAAGATGTAAGAAGAGAAGGGTTCAAACAGACTTCCAACTGTCAAGCTACTAAACAAATGAAAACTCAGACTTAAATACATAGTTTGATGTTGGGGAGTATGACTAAAATCTACTAGGTCATTCAGATGTTCTGGAACAATTGATGTGTGTGTGTTTCTTTCCTTGATGCTCTTCTACAGAGACAAACAACCATTCATGGGTGAAGAAAACAGAACCTCTGTGACAGAATTCATCTTCCTGGGCCTCTCACAGGACCCACAGACCCAAGTCCTGCTCTTCTTCCTCTTCCTCCTCATCTACCTGCTCACTGTGTTGGGAAACCTGCTGATCATCGTGCTCATCCACTCAGACCCCAGACTCCACACCCCCATGTACTTTTTCCTTAGAAACCTGTCCTTTGCAGATCTCTGCTTTTCTACTACCACAGTGCCCCAGGTGCTTGTCCACTTCCTGGTGAAGAGGAAGACCATTTCTTTTACTGGTTGCTCCATACAATTAGTCACATTGCTTCTAATAGGGTGTACAGATTGTGCACTTCTAGCAGTGATGTCCTATGACCGCTATGTGGCTGTCTGCAAGCCTCTGCACTACTCCACCATCATGACACACTGGGTATGTGTCCAACTGGCTGCAGGGTCCTGGGCCAGTGGTGCATTTGTGTCCCTGGTAGATGCTACATTCACATTGCGTCTTCCTTATTGAGGAAACAACATCATTAACCACTTTTTCTGTGAACCTCCTGCACTCCTGAAACTGGCTTCAGCAGATACCTACAGCACAGAAATGGCAATCTTTGCAATGGGTGTGGTTATCCTCTTAGCACCTGTCTCCCTCATCCTCATCTCCTACTGGAACATTGTCTCCACTGTGATTCAGATGCAGTCTGGGGAGGGGAGGCTCAAGGTCTTCTCCACTTGTGGCTCTCACCTCATTGTTGTTGGTCTTTTCTATGGCTCAGCAATATTTGCCTACATGAGACCAAATTCCAAGATAATGAACGAAAGAGATAAAATGATTTCAGTGTTCTATTCAGCAGTGACCCCAATGCTGAACCCCATCATTTACAGCCTGAGAAACAAGGATGTGAAAGGGGCTCTCAGGAGAATAACTTCAAGATAGCATTTTCTGAGATGCCAATCTGAGTGTTTTAAGACTGTCAGAGATAAAGAGAGAAGCAATTTTCTTAGAGATTTCTTTTTTTGTTTGTTTCATGCCATTCTCCTACTTTCTTTTCATGTCATTTTTATGTGTTTCATTCAATTGATTATTTAAAAGAAAGGGATCTTAGTAGACCTTGGAAAGAAAATTGAAATGAAGAAAGAAAAGTGAAAGGTAACATTTTTATTTGCAAATGGAAGAAGGGAGAATAAGGAAGGAAGGAAGGAAGGAAGGAAGGAAGAAAGAAAGAAAGAAAGAAAGAAAGAAAGAAAGAAAGAAAGAAAGAAAGAAAGAAAGAAAGAAAG
>NC_034590.1:76382415-76413927 GCF_900095145.1 Mus pahari | reverse complement strand
TTGAATAGAAATTATATTAGCAGAACGACAAGTGATAAATGTTTATAAACTTAAGAGAGTAGACATAAATCTAAAATTAAGACATTTGGATAAGACCAGTCATGTCCTTTCCTTTCCTCTTTCACCTTCCTTCCTTCCTTCCTTCCTTCCTTCCTTCCTTCCTTCCTTCCTTCCTTCCTTCCTTTCTTCCCTCTTTTATTCCTTCTTAACTATACATTTTAATTTCTTTTTTCTTTTATATTTTATTTTTCTCTCATATAGTACATCCCAACCACAATTTTCCCTCCCTCCACACATATCTCTCATATCCACTCCTCTGTTTTCCTTCAGAAAAGAGAAAGCCTCCCAGGGATATCAACCAAACACAGCATGGCATGTTACATTAAGACTAGACACAAATCCTTGCTAATCCAGTAGGAGAAAATGATCCCAAGAGAAGGCAAAAGCATTACAGACATTCCCACTCTCACTGTTCATAGTTCCACAAAATTGTCAAACTAGCAAGCGTAATAGATATGCAAAGGACCTAGTCCAGACCTATGCAGGCTCTGTGATTGTTGATTCAGGATGTATGAGCACTTACAAGCTTTGCTTACTTGATTCTGTGGTGGGTGTTCTGGTATTCTCAACTCTTATGGCTCCTATAACTCTTTCTCCTTTCTTCCATGGGATTCCCTGAACTCCATGAGGGCTGTGATAGAGATCTCCAATTTAGCTCTTTCTCCACCCAGTATTTGGGCATGGATCGGTGCATATACTCCTATCAGCTGCTAGAAGTCTCCTTGATGCTGCCTGGGCTAGGCACTGATTTATGAGTATAACAGAATATCATCAGGAATCATTTTATTGATTTTCTCTATGCTAGGTCTCTGTTCTGTCTAGCCTCTCCTTCATGGTCATCTAAGCAGTGTTGGGCATGGGCTCCCTTTTGTGGAATAGGCCTCAAATTGGACCAATCATTAATTGGTCACTACCACAAGTTCTGGGGCCTCATTTAAAAAAAAACATATTTTGTAGCCAGGATAGATTGTAAAAGTTTTGTGGCTGGGTTGGTGTCCCAGCCCCACCACTGGAAGTTGCCTGGTTACAGAATATGGCCAGTTCAGCCACCTTATCCTCCAGTACTAGGAGTCCATTCTAGGGTCACCATCATAGAATACAGGCAGTTTCTACTGCACTGTTTCAGCATCACCCCCAAAAGCCTTTTAGTTATCTTTCCTCATAATCCACCTCCCAACTCTGGCTAGCTTCTAATGCACATGAAGTTTGGGGGATGTTTGGGAATGACAGTAGAGAATGAAGATAATGTAAAAGGATGAAGGTCAGCAAGCTGTTTTTGATCTTAGTGGGACATTTGAACTTTGTAATGCAGATTCAAGGTCACATAACAGAATGTAAAATGCTTGCTCAGTTGATTGTTAGAATCAGTAGAGAATGAGGTGAAAGAGATAGCTGGTGAATTTCCCTTTAAACATCTGATTGCCCTGTAATTATTTTTAAATTAACTTTTTTGGTTAGCATAACAAGTTAGCCTTTTGTTATGCACATATCTATTAAAATGTCTGTTTTAAATAACTAATGTGTGAAAACAAATGAAAGTACATAAAAACGAAAGTAGGAGAATGACAAAAAACACAGAACAGTGTGTGTGTGTCTGTGTGTGTGTGTGTGTGTGTGTGTGTGTGTGTGTGTGTACAGATATATATCACTGCACTTCGTTCCTGTTCGTGCCCACACTGCCCTCCCGTATCTCCCCTCTTGACCTTGACCTTGATGGTTTTCTTCCTCCTCTTAGGGCTTGCTGGACACCCAGAATCTTCTTACTGCAGCGACCTTAGCACTGCTGCTCTGCCTGACCACTTATCCTTAAGTTTTTTTTCTTTCAAAAATGTTTGCTAATTCTTATATAATTGATTTTTCTGGTTGTTTGAGTTTATTATTAATTCATCTCCTTTTCTCCTGTTAGTATAAATTTTACACAACAATTTACTCTCTGTGTTTCACCTTCCTTTTATTTATTCTTTACAGTGCTTTCATGACTAAAACTTTGTTCTTTCTGTGGTTTTGTTTCTTTGTACTGTCTGTAAAGCTGGCAAATCAAGAACAGTGTTAGTCTGTTCTTCAAAGCATCTTGTCTTAACTTTCATCTTGTTAAATATAGCTATGTGGGTTGAAATTAATTTTCAGCGATTTAGCTATATGTTTGCAGGCTTTAAGGTTGCTGATAAAAGATCTGATGCCTTCCCTTTTGTAAGTACGTCGGTGCTTTTTTTCTTAAAACTGTTATTACCATTTCTTTGTCTGTGATTTTTTTCCTTTGAAACTTTCTTTTTAAAAATTTTTTTATTATTATTTTCTTTATTTACATTTAAAGTGCTATCCCGAAAGTTCCCTATACCCCCCCCCGCCCCTGCTCCCCTACCCACCCACTCCCACTTCTTGGCCCTGGCCTTCCCCTGTGCTGGGTCATATAAAGTTTGCAAGACCAAGGGGCCTCTCTTCCCAATGATGGCCGATTAGGCCATCTTCTGCTACATATGCAGCTAGAGACGTGAGCTCAGGGGGTCCTGGTTAGTTTATATTGTTGTTGCACCTACAGGGTTGCAGCCCCCTTCAGCTCCGTGGGTACTTTCTCTAGCTCCTCCATTGGGGGCCCTGCGTTCCATCCAATAGCTGACTGTGAGCATCCACTTCTGTGTTTGCCAGGCACTGGCATAGCCTCACAAGAGGCCGCAATATCAGGGTCCCTTCTGCAGAATCTTGCTGGCATGCGATTTAGTATCTGGGTTTGGTGGCTGATGATGGGATGGATTACCGGATGGGGTAGTCTCTGGATAGTCCATCCTTTCATCTTAGCTCTAGATTTTGTCTCTGTACCTATATCCTTTCATAGGTATTTTGTTCCTTATTCTAAGGAGGAATGAAGTATCCACACAATGGTCATCCTTGGTTTTCTTGTGTTTTGCAAAATGTATCTTGGGTATTCTAAGTTTCTAAGCTAATATCCGCTTATCAGTGAGTGCATATCTAGTAACTTCTTTTGTGATTGGGTTACCTCACTAAGGGTGATATCCTCCAGATACATCCATTTGCCCAAGAANTTCATAAATTCATTGTTTTTAATAGCTGAGTAGTACTCCATTGTGTAAATGTACCACAGTTTCTGTATCCATTCCTCTACTGAGGGACATCTGGGTTCTTTCCAGCTTCTGGCTATTATAAATAAGGCTGCTATGAACATAGTGGAGCATGTGTCTTTATTACCAGTTGGAAGATCTTCTGGGTATATGCCCAGAAGAGGTATTGTCAGGTCCTCCGGTAGTACTATGTCCAATTTTCTGAGGAACTGCCAGACTGATTTCCAGAGTGGTTGTACAAGTTTGCAATCCCACCAGCAATGGAGGAGTGTTTCTCTTTCTCCACAACCTCGCCAGCATCTGCTGTCACCCGAATTTTGTCTGTGATTTTTGACATATTGACTATAATATATTGTCAAGGGGATTTTCTTGGCCATATCTCTAGAATTTTAAATTCCTCTTCTTTTGGATATTTTGTGCCTAGACTTAGGAAAATTTCTGTCATTTCATTGAATTCATTTTTCAGGACTTTAGTTTGTTCTCTTTTTCATGGCTCAGATCGCTTCAACAAAGTGGCTTTGGTTATTTACTTATTTTTCCTCATTATTGGTATTTCTTTGAGCTTGCCCTGTTGTCTGATATTCTTTCTTTGGCTGGGTTAATCTATTGGCCACACTTTCAACATGCTTTCCATTTAATTCACTGTGTTGGCTATTTCTCATATTTAGATTCATTTTCAAAATCTGTTTTCTCTTGAACATTTCTTCCAAATTGCTGATATTTTCACTCATACTGTTAATTTTCATGTCCATTCTACTGACCTTTTCTCTTTCTTGCTCATTTTTTTTCTCCAGAGGCTGGGTTAATTACTTTATTTATTTGCACTTTCTTATATTCTCTTCAGGTCACAGAAAAATTTTCAATAAACATTTGAGCTCTCCATCTATTATGTCAATTTTAGTATATTTAAATTAATTGGTTGGATAATTACATTTTAGAGTGATTATGTTTCTTTTTCATGATTTGCATGCATGTTTCCTTTCTATATTTATGGACTTATTTTTCACATAGTGTATTTTGGTAACATCTTTCACATCCCCTAACTCCTCCCAGGTCCTCCATACATCACTACCCATCCAATTTCATGTTTTTCTCTGTTTCTGACTTTCTCAATAAGCAACCCAATACATATCAAAATAAACAAGCAAACAAAGCACAAAAAGAAAAAATTTACCAAATCCAACCCAAAAACCCACACAAGAAAAGCATGGATTCCATTTTGTTGTTGTTGTTGTAAACCAACAACTCTTGAGCATGATCCCTGTCGTGGACTGTAGTTAATAAATCCAATGACCTTGTTATTGGAGATCAGACCTTAAAAGAAGACCTAGTATTAATATTCCTCAAACTATTCCATAAAATAAAAATACTACCTAATTCATTCTATGAAGTGACTGTTATTTCTTAAGGTTTAGATACATGTGTTTTATTTAGAATACCCGCAGAAGTTAGGTAGCTACTAAGGGACCAAAGGAAAAGAGAATTCTCCAGGAAGAGGAAATAGAACATAGTGATATAAATGTAAAAATTTTATAAAAGTAGAACTGCAGAAAAAGTTTAAAAGGTAAAGAGAATGGAAGTGTAGGGTCAAGATGGGAACATTGGGAGTGACAACTACTACAAAAGGTCCTTTGAAAAGCTACATGGAAGTCAATTATTATAGAATATTGGTACATATTTCTAAAATATGTACACATATAAAAGAAATTTAAATAGAATTAAAATGTAATGGGGAAAATAATTCCCTATCTAGACATCTTAAGCAGCCATGGAAAATTCCCTGGTGCCAGGAATGATTTATTTCTTGTCAAGTCATAGGACAATGAGGTCTAATGGATGCCCCAAACATTACAGGCTACTGTCAATGCTTTTGATTACCCTGTGATACTTAATGATAAGGCTCTGTTGCTGGAGACACTTATTTATATCATAAAACACAAAGAACAAGGTGGTGTTCAAATAGAAGCTTCTCTCCTGCTGACTAACATTCATGCTGCTGCAAGGTACTATTTATGCTATTAGAGAAGAAAAATAGTACATATCACAAGCTGTAAATCCTGAGAACTACAGTGGTGTCATGCCTACAAGAATACTTGTATAATAGTGTCATAAATGTGATAACAGTAACCAACTACTTTTAAATAGTAGATTTGAGACCCAAATCATAAGATGGAACCCATACCTGACACTGAAAAAAAAATGGCCAACAACCTGAGACTAGATAGGTCATGGACCCAAGGGAAAACCTACTACTATTGTTCTGCTAAATGAACATAATAGTAAAATGATTCCTAGTAATATATTGTGTGTTTTATATTGTTATTTGTACATGAGTGAGTTTGGATATCTCTTAAGTTTTAATTGGGTATATCTTTAGTAAATAGCACTCTCTCGAGGGCTTATTCTCAAGTACCACAAACAGAGTAGACAAACTTCAGTTGTAACATCATCACTGCCATACCAGAGAAATACAGCTCCTCAAAAATAAATCAACTCAGTAATATATCACTAGTGACCATAAGAGAGAAAAGTCTAATTATGACATGGTAAAGGCAAGAAGTTAAGAATTTTTTTTTGCATAGATCTAGAAGCAGTAGATGAGTGTAATAAGCAAAGAAAGCATAGAAGGGGACAAAATAGAGGAAGATACATGCCCCCACCACACCATATCCAACTGTTACTCTGCAAGTCAGTTCTTAATGATAAGTCAGTCTGGAAGGACCATAAGGAAGAGAACAAGGGATTTATGAATAATTCAGGGGGATGAAGAATTGTTAACCTCAGTGAGGCAGAAATTAGTTGAACTATTAAATCAAAGTTTGTTGATAGTGGCAAATGGAGAATGCTTTTCTGAAGGGATTCTCAGCTATTCTAATACACTACAGGGTAAAATGCTGTTTAGTTTATTCGCCGCATTATTGACCTTGGCAAAAGCAAAATGATGCACTCACATAGATATAGACTTTTAAATGACTTTAAAAGAAACTCCTGGGTATTTACTTGAATGATTAAAATTCAATATATCACAGAGATGGTTATCCACTGATATTTTTGCAGCCCTATTCTCAATGGCTAAGTTATCCAACCAAGTTGGGTGACCTAAATAAAAAGAACAAATAAAATCGGGGTACATATACTTATTAGTAAGTTACATCATTTGGACAGAAATGGGTGGAGAAAGTCATTGTAAGCAAATTAATCCATTTTCAGAAAAAATTTATCTTTATTATTTTCAGATACAGTTGCAAAAATTATGGATGGATATATAAAAGTGGAAATGATTCTGTATATCAGTGCACAGGGGAAAATTTGAGAAAAGAAATACACAAAAATGTATAGAGGTTTAGGGAAGAAAGTTTTCAATGTAGCCTGTATCTTTCATAATTCTTTATGTCAACTTAAGATTAACAAAAGAAAAAACCCAAATTAATTTTATCATTTGTTTTTCATATACTTGAATCTATTTACAATAATAAAAATGTAATTTTAAAATTATAGGGGATGTTAAAATGAAACAAAAGTGTCATATTTATGCCCCAAATTCTATGAATGTGCCTCAGAGAAATGTAAATTCAAAATATAGTTGAAAGAAATGACTATGGACCCATAAATACTTGTGATGGCTTTGTTATTCTATTCATGTTTGCTGACACATATTTAGATGCATAATTAGGTCAATTTTGTTATTGACTTGTATGACTTATTAGAGAAAAAACTTTGCTGTTTCTCCTCTTTCATCCTTTTTATTTTTCTTCCTTTCTTCTTTTCTTCCTTCTTATGCCCACATCTATTAACTAATTTATTTTTACTCACAATTTTTAACTTTAATTTAATTTCATTCACATAGCTATCAAGCAGAGAAAAATATAGGAAAATAGAAAGATCTGTGAGAAAAGAGTAAAAGAAGGAAAACATTTTCTAAAAAACACAAAACAAAAACAAAAACCCTGTTTTCTATTAATACAATAGTCAGTTCAATCATGACACAGTCATAACATATTATTTTGTAGTTATTCTCTTGAGAGCCCCTTTCACATCCTTGTTCCTCAGGCTGTAAATGACGGGGTTCAGCATTGGGGTCACTGCTGAATAGAACACCGAAATCATTTTATCCTTTTCATTCATTATCTTGGAGTTGGGCCTCATGTAGGCAAATATTCCTGAGCCATAGAAGAGAACAACAACAATGAGGTGGGAGCCACAAGTGGAGAAGACCTTGAGCCTCCCCTCCCCAGACTGCATCTGAATCACAGTAGAGACAATGTTCCAGTAGGAGATGAGGATGAGGGAGACAGGAGCTAAGAGGATAACCACACCCATTGCAAAGATGGCCATTTCTGTGCTGTAGGTATCTGTTGAAGCCAGCTTCAGGAGTGCAGGAGGTTCACAGAAAAAGTGGTTAATGATGTTGTTTCCTCGATAAGGAAGACGCAATGTGAATGTGGTATCCACCAGGGACACAAGAGCACCACTGGCCCAGGACCCTGCAGCCAGTTGGACACATACCCAGTGTGTCATGATGGTGGAGTAGTGCAGAGGCTTGCAGACAGCCACATAGCGGTCATAGGACATCACTGCCAGCAGCGCACACTCGGTGCATCCTACCAGAAGCAACACAACTATCTGTGTGGAGCATCCAGCAAAAGAAATGGTCTTCCTCTTCANCAGGAAGTGGACAAGCACCTGGGGCACTGTGGTAGTAGAAAAGCAGAGATCTGCAAAGGACAGGTTTCTAAGGAAAAAGTACATGGGGGTGTGGAGTCTGGGGTCTGAGTGGATGAGCACGATGATCAGCAGGTTTCCCAGCACAGTGAGCAGGTAGATGAGGAGGAAGAGGAAGAAGAGCAGGACTTGGGTCTGTGGGTCCTGTGAGAGGCCCAGGAAGATGAATTCTGTCACAGAGCTTCTGTTATCTTCACCCATGAATGGTTGTTTGTCTCTGTAGAAGAGCATCAAGGAAAGAAACAGGCACATCAGTAGTTTCAGAACATTTACATAGCTGATTATTTTATTAATTCAAATATGAGCCATTCAGTCCTAAGCATAGCATATATACTCCTTCCTGTAAACATCAGGGATCATCATGTGAGGGGGTGAGCAAAGGGAGGAAGGGAAGGAGGAGAGAAGGGGAAGGAGGACAGGGAGAAGGAAGAAGAGGAGGAGGGAGGGGAGGAGGAGGAAGAGGAAGAGACGATGAAGAAGAGGAAGGAGAAGGAGAAGAATAAAAGAAGAAGAAAGAGGAAGAAAGAAGAAAAAAGAAGAAATATAAACAAAAGAAGTGGAAAAAGTGGAAAAATTGCTATGAAATGCTTAAAACAGCCTTTGCCACTACGATCTTAATAGATTCAGTTTTCTGAACAAGACCAGTATAAAACTAGGTTTATTGTGGACTTGGGGGAAGGGTATGGGTGTTAAAAGGTCTTACTTCTCTTTGCTGAGCTGTTGACAGCCAATGAACTCTCAAGGAGAGACATTCAGTTGTGTAGCGAGTAGTAATCACACTATTATCTAATAGATTCTTCCAAATCTGTGGCCTAGGTTTGTTTGTATATCTCTGTGTAGCCAAGGCTGTAGTTCAACATGTGATCCTCCTGCCTCAGTCTTCTGAGTACAGGAATTGCCTTCATGTGCCATCAGGCAGGACTCTCCCTCTTCCCCTCCCCTCCCCCTTCCCCTCCCCTCCTCCCCTCCCCATCCCCCTCTGTCTCTGCCTCTCTTTGTCTCTGTCTCTCTGCTATATATCTTAAATATACCCAATAAAAGTCATCCTGCCAAGTAGTGGTGGCACAGCATTTAATCCTGGCACTCAAGGCAGAAGCAGGCAGATCTCATGTTTGAGGCCAGGCTGTTTGGTCTTCAAAGTGAATTCTAGTACAGTCAAAGCTACGTGAAGAAACCTTGTCTCAAAAATCAAATATATATGTATATATATATATATATATATATATATATATATATATATAATATTTAAAATATTTGCAAATATACTCAAGAGAAGTTTGTATTATTCTTAATTGATGATTTTTTATAAAAGTAACAAATACACAAAACTCCAGAGAAAATATAAAAAGTTTAAACCCCTGTTTACAAAATAGGTGAAGTTACACATAAATTATGAATCAAAATGTCTACAAAAACAATAAAAACTCAGATATGAGGTTTTGCCTTTCGAGTAAATATTTAAATGATGCAATTTCCATCTACTATAGAAAGATAACTACATGGAATATTAAGTGAAAAGTAAGTGATATAAAGGTTCATAAAATGTAAGCATATAAAGAATTTAGGACAATAATGAGTATATGCCATGTCACTTAAATTTTTACATGATATGCAACTGGATGTGTCTTTGTGTATGTGTGCATTTATAGTATGCATTTATTTTACAGGCATTTCTATTATAGTGAATAGCCAATGACCACAAACATCTATTAGGTGCTGGAAAGCAGCACAACTCATTTACTAGCGTTAGGTCTCTCCATCTCCAGTGCTGTGCTTAAATCCTGGCTCATCCAATGGACATGAGTTCAATCACCAGCACTCACATTATCATTTCACAGCTACCTGTAACACCAGACCTAATGTATATGGAACCCTCTCTGATTCCATGGACATTCTCATACACGTAGCACACACACACACACACACACACACACACACAAACACTCACACACACATAAATAACCAACAAAACAAATTAATAAGAGTTTCAGTCCTAGTATGTCTAGATAATGTGTAGTCAACAGCAATTAACTAGTTTGCTTTACTTAGTTTCACTCAATTATAAAGTAGAAACCCAAATAACCCAAATTATACTTATCTAGTAGTGGTTGATATAAAGGTTCATAAAATGTAAGCATATAAAGAATTTAGGACAATAATGAGTTGTTCACCATATTATATAGTGTCTCATTGTTACAATGAGATTATACTTAAGCATGGGTACACATGTTTATAATCCCAGCACTTCAGAAACAGAGCCTTATGGATCTCTGTGAATCCAAGCTCAGCTTGGTCTAAATAATAAGGTCCAATACAAGAATTCATAGTGGGACCCTGTGCTAAAACAATCAATAATAGCAGCAGCAGCAGCAGCAGCAGCAACAACAACAACAGGATTATGGTCTAGGTACTGTTGCTATTGCAATGTGATAAAAACAGATGCAAGTGTGGAGTGAGTGGGGCTGGCTCACTGTGTTTGGCTTGGGTGAGGATTATTTTCATCAGTTGCTTTCCCCCTTTGCATCCCTTTGTTTCTGTTGATCCCTTGAGAGTAGAAGTATGTTAACAGGAAAATTCCAAGTCATGGTTAAAAGCAATAAGGCAGAACTAAAGACATCAATGTACATGTAATGACCAGCAAAGGAAGTCTGATTTAACCGGTGTTCTTGCTAGTTTTCAAACTGTTCTTTAAAGCCTACAAAAAATCTGAAAGACCACAAAACAAAACTGTAAGAACCTAATAGTAAGATTATAGTAGTTATAAATTTGGATTAGGTGATCATTTAATTTACTAGTTTGACTGTGATAAAACATACTGTTTAAACACTGCTTTAGTAAGGCAATTTAGAGAAATTAATATTTCCATAAATGTCTGAAATCAGAATCTTTCTTCCAAAGTTAAAACTAAAAGATTAAATAACCATATTATGGACACTTGGAAAATTATTATCATGCTACAACATAATACTTTGTGTGCAGGGCTGGTCAATCCACAGAGAACAGTTGGTTAACAGTGGTGATCCTTGCGAAGTGGGATTCTAGGGACTCAGGGAATGCTACTCTTTTTTATGCTTATATGTATTACTTTATTTACTTTCTAATTTAGCCTATAATTTCTATCTAAAAAGATAAACTACAAATTCAAAATATGTGAATCTATTGAATAAAATGTGAATGTGTCAAAGACCAGCTTTGACATCGAGGTAACCAAGGAAGGTATCAAAATCTTGTGACATCTGGCAATTTAACTCTCTGTTGCTATTCTGGGGACCAGAAGCTGATAGCTTCTGGCAATTTAACTCCTTTTTATTTTTTCTTTTCTATTTCAGGACCAAATGCTGATGGCTTCTGACAATTTAGCTCTTTCTCTCTCTGGGGACTTTTGGCATGAATGAATAAGAATATAGACAATATAAACTCAGAATGAAAATAGTGATAGAGTTCTGCAAAAACAGAGATATCATGGATTTGATTAGCTGTGAACTAGTAAGAGTCTGCTTTAGAGTTAGGTCAGTCCTAAAAATAGCATTTTCCATAAGCCAGAAAACTCACGTTATTAATTCACAGTAGGATGATTGGTTAGGTAGCAATGTTTCAAAATAAATTCATACAAAGTATTCCAGGGACATTTAGAGACTGTGTCCACTCACTGTACCTAGGCACATACCTATAGACAACCCTAAGCACTTTAAAGTAAAGTTGTTAATTATTTTTCAGTTCTTGTCTTCAGATAATATCCACAAGTGAAAAATACTATATTTCCATTACATTTTGTAAGAGTCTGTGCTAAAAAATTCTCTCCAATTCTCTAATTCTTTAGGCTTTGCAGGAACATTCTGGCCCCTTTGGCTTTTCCTTATACATTTAGAGTCTATATAAATGTTGTCTAAAGTTTTCTGCTTAATTCATGGGTTAGATTTAACCATTTTTATTGTCTATAAAAAGACAATATAAAAATTTCTTAATACAGTTTTAAGAGTATGTTTAGGTTTTTTTTTTACATGATTCTAGGCTGCACTACTATTTTAGGATTCTGAAACATATATAATTTAATAATACAATTTAAATTTCAAGATCCCGTGGCACATGCTCACAGTTTAATAGAAATGAGTTGAGTAAAGACATAAAGAAGTTCATGCTAGCACTATCACATTAACTCATAGATTCTAAGAGAACTAAGAGGTGCAATCTGAGGTACAGGATGGGAAAGTCTTGACTTTCAGACACCAGGATTGACTGCCAATTATGCAGAACTAATGACTACCAGCCATATCTCAGAGAAGAATGGAAGTTCAGTTTTTCCAAGGACAGGGTTAGCTCTGCAGCCTGTTCACCAACATCAGCAGACATACAGCTTCTCTGATTATCAGGGAAGCTGGATCTCCTGCCTATGTCTCCAGGAACAAAGCTTCAAGTACAAATTTCTGTCTTTTTTCAAAGACCAAATTCAAATAGTGAAAGAAAGAGGCACACTGAATCAAGGAGGCAGAGGATAACATAGAGCTTAGCTGCCAGAGCCACGGATAGACAGTGGCTATCCACAGTCATTGTAGTCATTCTGGTACCTATAATCAAGACTTAACCATATCCAGAGAATCCCCAAACAGGGTTCATGAAGATCACCTCTTCTCTCCAGAGACCCATGCAAACAGCAGTGCAGATGAAAGCCTTTTACTATGCGAAAAGAATCACAAATCAGACTGATTGAAGAACTCACCCCTTAGAATCTTCCCCATTCTCACCTGGAGCACTGGAAGAAGCAATAGGTGTAAACACGGAGCAGTGAGCCTACTGATGGAGTAAAAAATAAAGGAAAATGTGGTTTCTGTAGCCTGTGGGTTCTTTTCCTAATAAACAAATTCCGTGGGCATCTCCCAAACATGCTGAGGCTGGCGCATCATCTGGGTTGTGAGTTTTACTCGCTCCTGATACAAGGAGTGCTGATGTGTGACAGGATCCAATCCCCAATCTACTGAAAAGCTACCGCCTTGGGTCTGGAAGAGTTTCCTACAGGAAGTCTTCAAATCGGCTGTTGTGGAGCTGTTCTAAATAAGAGTACTCTCTAGAGTAATCAAAGTGGTTAACTTGAAAAAGCTACAATCAGAGAACGCGTAGGCATTAAACATTATAATCTCTTGGGGCTGAAGAGATGGCTCAGAGTCTAAGAGCATTGACTCATCATGACCATCTCTAGTGGGATCTGATGCCCTCTTCTGGCCTGCCAGTGTACATGCAAATAGTACACTAGGATAAACAAAATAAATAAATAAATACATACATAAATGAATACATAAATTAATAATAAAAAAGATTAAAAATGTAATCTCTAAGAGGCATACCTAAGTCTCACTTGTATTTAGGTTCCACACCAACACATCTTAAGTCACTCTGTGGAGATATGAAGTCTCCAAGTCTGAACTGATAACATAGGGAGGGTTTTGAACATTGATAGTGTTAAATGTAGCTGATGGAAGGGCATTCATCTCTGAGTATTAATCTTTCTATGGAGCAATTTGGGAATCTCCACAGATATCCAGATTCATGAATCTTTCTTAGTATCTTATCTAATTAACCAATATTTACATATAATCCACGTACACATTCCCTTCTAATTTAAAATTTTTCAGTGATTGATTATAGTAGCTAACATAATCTTCATGTGTTCAGGACAAGTATAATCCAAAACTATGTTCAGCTTTGAGGTGAAACTATGAGTACAGAACATGGGGACAGGAGGAGCAGGCTGTGAATTGTTGGGTTTCTAGACAAATAGGATTTCAACCTGTATGGGATTTCAACCTCTGTCTGCATTTGTATCAAGACTCCAGTTAAACCTCCTGCTCAGATGGAAAAATCATACTAAGGACCAACAATCCAATGTCCTGAGTATTTGAATGGAGGCTTCACTACCACAAATAAATCAGAAGGGGAGTCAGGTTATCATACAACACACACCCAAGTAAACAGATCAAAAAGAGAACTGCTGATTGCCTACCCAACTAACTTTTCAGCCTCCTGCATCAGGCATGAGATTGGTTAGGCTGAGTTGGCTCTCTTCACTTTTACCTTACACAGTCTAAATGCCTAACCACCTTACGACCCTCTCTGCTTCTTCATTACTGCACTTCTTGCTCAGACCCCAACCTCTGAGCTACGGCTTACTCTCCCTTGATTGCTTTTATGATGCTTCCTCTTATAACTCTATACAACATTGAAAGTAATTTGTCAAACATGTCAGTATACCTTTGATAACTCAAGTGGAATGAATCATCTCTTGTTTTCACACAGGTGGTTTAAAAGTCAACAGTGGTTCCCATTTTGTGGGTTGTCTTTCCATTATGCAAAGTGTTTCCACTGATTTGCAGCAACTAAGTTAGTTCCCATATTTGTTTATTTTTTTCACCTCATTGACTGCATCTTTGATCTGAGCAATTATTTCTTAGACACAACCACCAAAACACAGATAACACCATTTAAGTTTTGAGTGATAATTAGACTTCATTAACCCCAAGACTAGCTGCAAATATTTAAAACATATTTGTGATATTTCCAGTGTAGGATCAGTCTATTTTTAAAATTTCATGCCCATGGACTCCTACTTTTATAAAATATACATTTATATCTTCAAGAATAAAATGAACATGAAAAAAAGAAGAAAATATGAAAAAATTAAATAATCCATTTCAGAAACTATTAAATGTGACATTACAATTAATACATTGAATACTATTACATTTAATAGTTTTTGAATTATTAAATTTAACAGAGAAAATAGTTGTCAGGATGAGGTAGAAATTTCTATGTACATCTAGTCACCAGAATTTAACATACTGATCTAACCATGGTTCTGAGCCTGTATGACCAGGGCTGATTTATTGCTCCGGTCTTACAAATTGACATGTGGAATCAGTTTCGAGAGAATGTTAGCTTCGATATTTTCATTTTGCCTTTATGTCTACATTGATCCAAAACCCACCAATCTCCTTGGTCACAGAGGAGAAAATGAACAAGGCATAGCTATAGATACTTGTAATCCCAGCACTCAGGAAGTTGAAGTAGGCAGATCATGAATTTGAATACAGACTATGCTATACAGTGAGAACCTGTCTTAATAAAACATAACCAAACTAGAATCAAGTAAACATAAAAAACCCTGAGTTTTGGAAACTTCAATGTAAAGGATTTCTTGGGGGTTTCCATCCCACAGTCAAAAACTCTGACCCATAATTGTTCCTGTTTGAAAGAACTGCAGGGTCAAAAATAGAGAAGAGCATGAGGAAAAGGAGGTCCAGTGACAGGCCTAAAGTGGGATCTAGCTCAAAAGGAGGCTCCCATGGCCTGACACTATTACTGAGGCTATGGAGTGCTCACAAAAGGAATCTATCATGACTGCCCCCTGAAAGACCCAACAAGTAGCTGATAGAGTCAGATGTAGATATTTACACCCAATCAATGGACAGAAGCTGCTGACCCCTGTGGTTGAGTAGGGAAAATCTGGAAGAAGCTGAGGAGGAGGGCAACTCTATAGGAGGATCCGTCTGAATTAACCAGGAATCTTTCAGACACTGAGCCACCAACCAGGCAGCATATATCAGCTGATAAGAGGCCTCCAACACATATACAGCAGAGGACTGCCAGGTCTGGGTTCAGTCAGAGAAGATGCATCTAATCCTCCACAGACTTGAAACCCCAGTGAGTGGGGAGGTCTGGTGGGGTGTGGAATGAGGTTGGGGACATCCTCATGGAGGTAGGTAGGGGAGGAGGTATGGGATGTGGAACAGAGGATAGACTGGAAGGGGGATAAAATCTGGAGTATAAAAAACAAAATTAAATAAAATAATTTTTTTGTAAAAAACATTCATACAATATATCCTGACCACGCTTTTCACCTCCCTCAGCTCCTCCGAGTCATCCTCATCTCTCTCTCTCCCTCTCTCTCTCTCTCTCTCTCTCTCTCTCTCTCTCTCTCCCCCTCTCTCTCTCTGGCAAACAAAAGCAAACAAACAAACTCAATACAAACAAACCAACACCTTGTCTCATGTGTCTGTGTGTGAATGCAGCTTCAGACTTGCCTTGCTAATTACTATAGTCCATTTCTTACTTGTGATAGACAATATATACATCACTCAATCTGACAATGATGGAACAAAGATTACTTTGTTCTTGATATTTTTACAATAAACTTTAGCATTTATGGTACCCACTGATGTGTTCCATTATGACATTTCCATCGCACTTCATTTTATATTCACCACCAAATTTCTCTGCCTGATCACTTCCCTCTTTTACTGATTTCTTCCTCCCTCAAAATATTCCTCTTTCTGTCTCTGTCATTGTCTGTCTCTGTCTCTGACTGTTTCTGTCTGTCTGTGTCTGTATCTCTCAATCACTCTCTCTCTCTTTCTCTTTCACACACACATGCATACACACACACACACACACACACACACACATACACACACAAGTATAGATTTGCACATGTTAAGGTCTAGGTAAAATATTAAGGCCTAGATGGAATGTTAAAGCCTAGGTAAAATGTTACATATAATAAGGACACATGCTCCACTATGTTCATAGCAGTCTTATTTATAATAGCTAGAAGCTGGAGAGAACCCAGATATCCTTCAACAGAGGGGTAGATACAGAAAATGTGGTACATATAAAAAATAGAGTTCTACTCAGCTCTTAAAAACCATAAATTCATGAAATTCTTAGGCAAATGGATAGAACTAGAAAATATCATCTTGAGTGAGGTAAGCCAATCCCCAAAGAACACACATGGTATGCACTCAGTGATAAGTGGATATTAGCATAAAAGCTCCAAGTAACTAGGGTACAATTCACAGACCACATGAAGCTCAATAAGAAGAAGACTAAAGTGTGGGTGCTTCGGTCCTAATTAGACGGAGAACAAAATAATCACAGGAGCAAATATGGAGATAAAGTGTTGGGCAGAGGCTGAAGGAAAGGCCATCCAGAGACTGTTCCACTGGAGAATTATCCCATATACAGTTACCAAACCCAGACACTATTTCGGATGCCAAGGAGTGCATGCTGAAGGGAGCCTGATATGACTGTCTCCTAAGAGGCCCTGCCAGACCCTTACAAATACAGAGGCAGATGTTTTCAGCCAACCATTGGACTCCAGTGGGGTTCCCAGTAGAGGAGTGAGAAAAAGAACAGAAGGAGCTGTAGGGGTTTGCAACCCCATAAGAAGAACCACAATATCAAACTAGACCCCACAGAACTCCCAGGGACTAAACTATCAACAAAGGAGTACAAGTGGCTCCACCTGCATATGTCGCAGGCCAGTGCTCAGATTTCAACCTACAGCTCTGCTCTGCCGTGAGCTCATCTCCAACAATTCTGGGTTTCTGGAAGTTTGCTTCTTGAAAGTGGTTTGTTTTTCTACTATGTGAAAGTCTCCAAAAATCACTTGCTTATACTGAAGCCACTAAGTCACAAGCCATGACTTTACCCCTGTGCTTCCTAGCCACTCTACACTGCACATATGTGGCATGCTCAGGATCTCTCCAGAATCGAAGCCACCACATTAGCTTCTGAGATGGGGAATAACTATCACCATTGTCTGGTTTTTCATTCTCAAGCAGGATGAAATGCCTCTCCCTGTTCCTTCTGTAGATGGTTTCTGAGCTCCACTACAGATCAGCTTTGTGAAGAAAGAAACTGAAGAAGATCTCAGAGGATGGAAAAATCACCCATGCTCATGGATTGGCAGGATTAATATACTGAAACTTACCATCTTCCCCAAAATAATCTACTGATTCAATGCAATTCCCACCAAAATTCCAATTCAATTCTTCATAGAGTTCGAAAGAGCAATATGCAAAAAACGACAAAAAAGCCTGGATAGTGAAAACTATGGTGCAAGCCTTTAATCACAGCACTCGGGAGGCAGAGGCAGGTGGATTTCTGAGTTCGAGGCCAGCCTGGTCTACAAAGTGAGTTCCAGGACAGTCAGAGCTATACAGAGAAACCCTGTCTCAAAAAAAGTATTCTCAACAATAAAAGAACTTCTGGGTCATACCTATGGTCACTTTATCTTTGACAAAAGAGCTAAAACCATCAAGTGGAAAAAAGAAAGCATCTTCAATAAATGGTGCAGGTTCATCTGGCAGTCAGCATGTATAAGATTGCAAATCAATTCATTCTTATCTCCATGTACAAAGCTCAAATCCAAGTGGATCAAGGACCTCCACATAAAACCAAATACACTGAGACTAATGTAAGAGAAAGTAGAAAAGAGCCTCGAATACATGGGCACAGGGGATATGTTCATGAACAGAAAACCATAATTTATGCTCTAAGATCAACAATCGCAAAATGGAACCTCATAAATTTGAAAAGATTCTGTAAGGTAAAGGACACTGTCAATAGGACAAAATGGCAAGCAACGAATTGGGAAAAGATCTTTACCAATGCTAAATCTAATAGAGGGCTAATATCCAATATATACAAACAACTCAAGAAGTTAGACTCCAGAGAATCAAATAACCCTATTTTAAAATGGCGTACAGAGCTAAACAAAGAATTCTCAACTGAGGACTATCAAATGCCTGAGAATCACCTAAAAAAATGTTCATCCTTAGTCATCAGAGAAACAGAAATCAAAACAACCCTGAGATTCCACCTCACATCAGTCAGAATGGCTTAGATCAATAACTCAGGTGACAGCAAATGCTGGCGAGGATTTGGAGAAATTTGGTAGCTCCTCCATTGTTGGTGGGATTGCAAGCTGCTACAACCACTCTGGAAATCATTCTGGTGGTTCCTCAGAAAATTGGATATCTACCTGAGGACCTAATTCTGCCATTCCTGGGCATATACCCAAAAGATGCTCTAACATATAGCAAGGACACATGTTCCACTATGTTCATAGCAGCCTTACTTATAATAACCAGAAGCTGGAAAGAACCCAGATATCCTTCAGCATAAGAATGGATACAGAAAATGTGGTACATTTACACAATGGAGTACCACTCTTAATGGCATGAGTATTAGACAAGTCTCATACTGGTAAACAAGTTAAGAGTTTAATATCAAACAAAGCAAATACTCACCACAATTGAATACACCAACCAACAGGGTAAATATACAACAAAGACGTGTTACTAAGGAAATCCCCCTTTCCCTAAATCCTGATTGGTGAAATAAGTTGGAACAAATGTTTGTAGATGTCAGGTTTTAAAAACTCTGTAGGATATTGACTCCAGGTCACGGTTCAGCTCCCAAGCCTGAATCATGTACCTGATTCATCAGTCTTGGGATGTGACATTCAATAAACAATCCCCATTTTTCTAAGGTATGTGTCTGAGATTTCCTTTTGGCAATTCCTAGACCACAACACAAATGAAAGAAATCAATCAATATTTTATATTCCTCCCTCTATTGCCCTTTGCTAGTTTCCCTAACATATTTTCAATGCTGGCATTTCATTTTTTGAAATGTCATATATTCAAATTTAGGTTCTACATATTACAGAACACATGCAATATTTGTCTTTCCAAGACTATCTTATTTCACTTAACATATAATCTCTAGTTTCATCCACTTTATTGAAAATGGCATACTTTCATCCTTTATTTTTTATTTTTTGGGTTTTTCGAGGCAGGGTTTCTTTGAATAGTCCTGGCTGTCCTGGAACTCACTTTGTAGACCAGGCTGGCCTCGAACCCACCTCTGCCTCCAGAGTGCTGGGATTAAAGGCGTGCGCCAGCACTCGCAGCTACTTTCATCCTTTATGACTGAGTAAAATTTCATTGTATTTAATTGAAACATTTTTTTACCTATTCATCTGTTGATAGGTACCTAATCTAGTTCATGTTCTTAGCATTTTAGAGTTGCATCTATAACATTTACCACGTATGGTAGTATTAGTATCCTGACTTTCAGGCACAACTCTCTCTCTCTCTCTCTCTCTCTCTCTCTCTCTCTCTCTCTCTCTCTCTCTCTCTCTCTCTATCTATCTCTCTCTCTCTCCCTCCCTCTCTCCTTCCCTCCCTCCCTCCCAGCCTCTCTCTTTCTTTTTATTAGATATTTTATTTATTTACATTTCAACTGTTATCCCCTTTCCTGGTTTCCCCTCTGAAAATCCCCTATCCCCTCCCTCCTCGCCCTGCTCCCCAACCCACCCACTCTTGCTTCCTGGCCCTAGCATTTCCCTATACTGTGGCATAGAACTTTCACAGGACCAAGGGCCTCTCGTCCCATTGATGACCGACTAGGCCATCCTCTGCTACATATGCAGCTAGAGACATGAGTCCTACCATGTGATTTTTTTTTTTGATTGGTGGTATAGTCCCAGGGAGCTCTGGGGGTACTGGTTAGTTCATATGGTTGTTCCTCCTATGGGATTGCAAACCCCTTCAGCTCCTTGGGTACTTTCTCTAGCTCCCTCATTGGGGGACCCTATGCAGGTACAACTTCCTTGTTAAGGTATTCTATCTTTTGCTTGGGTGAGTCTATTGGTGTGCGTCCACTGTGTTTTCTAATTGACCCACTGAGGCCATTTAATTTACAATATTTTTGTTTTGTTTCTAAATTCTTAATTTCCTTGTTGACATTTAAGACTTGCTACTGACTTTCCATTCCTGATTATGGTTGAACATCAGTTTGATGAGTCTTTATCTTTCTTGCTGGCTTTCTTTCTCAATCATGGGTCAATTTAATGATTTAATTCATGTGATAGTTAATACCCATTTCATATCATGCATAGATCACTTTTAGTACTAAATGTTTTTGACCTTCATCTAGTATTTTGCACATCTTGGTATCTGTGAATTTATTAGTTTAGAGTTAAAAAGGTCCTGTGATGGAGTTACAGTGACGTTTCATGTTTTATCTTTTGGTTTGGTTATCTCTGCTAGTTTTTTTTTTATTATTAGATATTTTCTTTATTTACATTTCATATGCTATCCCAAAAGTTCCCTATACCCTCCCCTCATGCTCCCTACCCACCCACTCCCACTTCTTGGCCCTGGCATTCCCCTGTACTGGGGCATATAAAGTTTGTAAGACCTAGGGGCCTCTCTTCCCAATGATGGACAACTAGGCCATCTTCTGCTACATATGCAGCTAGAGACACGAGCTCTGGGGGTACTGGTTAATTAATATTGTTGTTCCACCTATAGGATTGCAGATCCCTTCAAGCTCCTTGGGTACTTTCTCTAGCTCCCCCATTGGGGGCCTTGTGTTCGTTCCTATAGATGACTGTAAGCATCCACTTCTGTATTTGCCAGGCACTGGCATAGCCTCACACGAGACAGCTATATCAGGGTCCCAAGAAATCTGGAACCATAGATGCGAGCATCTGCTAGTTTTATTTGAGAATTTTCTTAGTGATTTACACTATTTTGAAATACAGGTGATAGAACTTCTGCTCTACTACAGAATTAGCTTAAGAAGTTCAGTATATCTCTGACTTATACAATACAAGGCAAATGATGGTACTGTCAAAGAATTCAAGTTAGAATGAAAAATTTAGATAATATTTTGAACATTTCAATCAAGCAGTGATTACCACAGAATTTTTGGATGCTATATTTACATGACACACATTAGTGTGTGTGTGAAAAAAAGCTTGTTGGTATTTCCATTTTCCTTATTATTATTACTTACCTTTCTTTTCCATTCCCTTAGGGCTTTTTGTTTGTTTGTTTATTCTTTGTTTTCAGTGGAACCTCTTCATTGACTTCTTTCCTTGGAGTTTAGAGTTGCTTATTATATTAACATTTTATTTAGAATTAATCAATTTGTCTATTCTTTGGTATTTCTTAATCTGATCAGGAATGTTGTCATTTATTATCCAGAGGGCAACTTTACAAATACTTTTTGACCTAAGGCCAGTTTTTGCTAGTTTTCAGTGTGTTTGGACGAAAATATTGTCTGTGCTGTAAACTTTACTATAGAAGCTTATGTGGTGACCTAGTTCTCATTCCGAGCTTTTCCGTGGACTCTACTGAAGCCTCCATTCAAGCAGTCATGGTATCTTGTTCTGTGTAATGTTGTTGTAGCATGAATTTCCCATGTGACTATGAGGAAACTGGGTCATTTTAGACACCAGTGCATGCAATGGATGGTTAGAACTCTCTGAAAGCTCTTAATTTGGGAGATTCAATCCAAAATCTGCCCCTCCTGCCTATATATTCTGCATTCACAGATATGCCAACCATAAATCAAAATTGATTTTTAAATACACACATCTGGAAAATGTGAGAATTATTTTAAATATTATAAGTAATAACTACAGAAATTAATGTAGAAGGGAGTATATGCATAATTTTGAGTTGATATTAATTGCATAAAACATGAGTATTCCAGGATATCTAAAGACGTGATGAACCAAAGTCCCTGCAGATGCTGAGGCATTAATACAATTCTCTCAGCTGTATTTTATGTTACCATCAATTCTGAATGAGACTTGGAGACCCCATATGATTACAGGGTGACTTGGTTTGACATCAGATGAGATTCAAGTATCTTAGTTACAGATGATTATTTTAGTCCCCCTGGAATATTTTCTTGTAGAATGATTTTTAAAAAGTTAACAGCCCATGTGCTCCAGGGAACTGTCTGGTAATAACAGCTCTTAGGAACTAAGGTTTGAAGACTTCCTGGATTAAACTCTCTAGGCTGGTGACTCTTAGTTGAGTCCCTTCACATACAGCACTTCCTGCATCAGGAAAGAAATTCCAGATGATGTGGCAGCTTCACCATAGCTGGGAAACAGCAATGGACGTTCCTTGTTAGGGTAAGGCAACACACGCTGCAGACACCAAAGCTCCACATGTCACTCTCCTTTTGTGCTCCACAACTGCCAGTGCTCCAGGTGAGGGTAGGGAAGATGCTGAGGGGGAAATGCTCCTTCCAAAGAGTCTCCATTCTCTTTACATAGGCTGGGGCTTTAGCCTTCTCTTTTCTTGGTTCCCACGTTCTCCCCTGCCCCTTGCTTACTCAGGGCATCCCCTTTGGTGTTTCCTTACAAGTCCAGGATTCAACCGGAGGCTCCTACACTGGAAAACCATGTGGAAAACCACCTCCCTGCTCTTTTCAAACACAGGTTTTTAAAAAATTGGGCATGCTTCTGTGAAAGTGTCTACATGAGATTCTTTGTTCTTTTGATAAGCTGACTTTTATTTAATCATTAGTATATGCCAAACAATGTTGAACTACAAATAATAGAAATAGATGTATGTTTAAAGAATGTTGAGGCATCAACTCTCTCTAAGGTCATGGAAACATATATCAGATATTTTTAAAATTCATGTGAGAATTTCGTGCAAGTTTTTATGTATAGCCTGAAGATAATAGTCAACCTGCATATGTATTGAGAAGAAAATTTTCGGAAACAGTTATATTAAAACAAACTTTAAAGACAAAAGTCAAAGGGTCCAGAACTATCCCATTAAAGACTGTGAATCATATTTCTGAAGAATTAGAGAGCATTTTGATCTGGAATATAGAGTTAGGGAGAGGTAAAGATTTATGCTGTGTATATTGCCCAGAGTTATGGCACTAATGAACTGAGGAACAATCAGAGAATGACATGAAGTTGAGAAGAGATGTAGGTGGGGGCTATCAAAAGGATTTGAACTATGTATATTGAGTTTGTTCTTAAGAGCTATTTGTCTTGTTGGACTCAAAAATTACTATGTACTAGAAATCTGGATTTTAAATCTTCTTGTTTGAGGGCAAAATGAAATGAATGATACATGAATATTAAGTAACCTTATCATTATCCAGGTGTGCACACCATGTTCTGTGTTTTCAATTAAACCTCAAGTATTTTATAATTTGAGATATACGCTGAAAGTTGTAACAATACCAATAGCATTTTATCGTAATTTTCCTGCCCAAACAGTATCGTGACAATATGACATAAAAACATCAAGAAATATTAGAGGATAGTCCTGAAGATGCAGTAGATCATGAAAACAATGTCACTGATATAGTGTGTCCAACAATAAAGGAGAGATTTTTAAGAAGTATTGACACTTAAATATACCAAATACCATAGGAAATGAAGAGGCTATAGAAAGAGATAAGATCATTGTTTTGATCTTAAAAATTATCACAGTTACCGTGTGGGAGCTAATGAGACTGGAAATGTTTCAGGAGTGAGTGGTGTGCAACATGAAAAGCAGATGCAGAGATTTCTGAATATGTCACTAATTAAAACACAGTTAAAAATGCAGGAACAAGAGGGTCATGGAGCCAGTGCAGCTTTTACCCTCTCCTCTCAGGCAAAAAATAATTTTCTGACATTACGGTATTAAAAAACCACAATATTTATCCTTGTTACCACATTAATTACAGAATTTCACTACTGATCTTTAAAACTTTTTCTTTTTATAAATATGAAATTCTGCAAATTGGACAAAATCATACTATTCCTCCTCTTTAGAGTCACTGGACTTTGAGTCTGTCCATTTTGGATGGCAAATTTGAGAGAAGCACAGTGTTTGTCTTTAGTGACTGGTCTGTTTCACTGAGGAAACAGACTTCTCTATAAAGTAGATTACGGCAGGATTCCCCCCTGGTTTTTTGTTTTAATAGCTAACAAAAACCAAAGCAGAACATTTCTCTCACTGTATGCCGCTGGACTTGCTTTAATCATTTGCCTATGGAAACTGTAGGCTGTTTTCTGTCTATCCTTTTTTAACAATGTTTGAACAGAATTAGTAAAAAAAAAATGGTATCAAGAAGAAAACAACAGAACGTCTTCAAGCAGGGCTGTTAGTGTGTGTGGTAATGTCTGCAGGAGTGCCAGGACTGTGTAATACCATGCTGTCACCTACAATTTTTTTTAATAGGAAACCACAAAAGGAGTTACAGAAAAATATCAACTAGTCTCATAATGTTTTAAGGAACATTTAGGATTTCATGTTGGGATACATTTCTAGCTCTCCTTGACAGCATGCAGTCTGCAGGTCATAAGGTGAACATCCCTTGAAGCACAGTGGAAGTTGGCTTGATTTCTCTTTGTACTAGTCCACTATTAACCATTTGTAGGATGTTACCAGGTTCTCAGGAAGAGATGATGAGTATTATGACCATAAGCATGAGGCTTCCATCATGGGAAATCGATTCCAATCTAGACACTGAAAACCTAGAAAATTTATGTCTTCAATTTGAAGCTTATTTTCATCGTCTACATAATATGTAGAGAGAGTAACTTATTATGAAGATTAGATGAGAAATAGAGTTTAAAACAAGGTCTCTACCCAACAGTAGCTTTTATGCTAGGTGTTTACAAAGTTTCAGAATGTAGCAGGGAGGATGGAAAGAGAGGCAGTGATGAAATTAACAACAGCTACATCCTAAAAGATCCAGTAGAAAAACACTATTGATTATCTGGTTCTAAACACAAAGATTTGTTTTGTGACTGAATATACAGATAATAAAATTATACAAAGTTGAAAAGAGAATTGTCAGTTGTAATCCCATCACTCACTGAAATACATGATCACTACTTGAAAGCATTAATGTTAGAGAATTATATTGTAAGGTTTATTTTTTATGTATTTTCTATGCACACAAAAATACTCATGTATATTCAGTAATTAGAAAAACCTCATTAGCATATCATATATTCAAAAATATCATCTACAGGTGAACAACTGAGGCATCTAATTTTAATTTGGCTGGGCTAAATTGTAATGTACTGTTACTGTTACTGCCAGGTCATATGTACACTCCCTGTTCTCACTGTATTTATCACCTACTTCTTTATTAGTTTATCATTGCACATCCATAAAGAGCTATCAATGTTTGCTCTGTCATCTGTAATGTAATTTCTTTGATTCCTTATTCCCATTGTGTTTTGTCACAGTAAATGCTTAAACCATTCGAGTCAAAATTATCATTTTTTTATTTGAACTTTGAAACTTTGTAGTTCAGGCTTAGAAATCTTCATGGAGTAAATAAAGCACTATCTTATTTTTAAATATATATACTTATTGATGTATGTTTCTCTGTATGCAGTACATGGACAAACTTGCTGGAAATCTGAAAAATTTATATGTTTTCACTGTGATAAATTATGCAATCACATTACATTTGTCCCTAGCTTGTCAATCACTCAATTATGACTTATTTAATGAGGAAGATTAAGTATTCTTATTGGAAATGCTGAGCTTAGCATTAATCTACCCCTCAGGCAGGCTCTTCTGGCTGACTCCTATAGTGTCTGCTTTGACATATTCTGACATTATTTTCATTGTATTGTCTACTTTTGATTCTTACATATTTTCATTTTAACTGTTTACTTATTTAAAAATTTCATTGTCTTTTTTCCCCTCAGAGTATGTAGGCTAAATCGGAAATGAAAGCAATCATTATATGTAAGTACAAAGAAGAGTAGGTCTCTACTGAGCCATGTTCCCTGTTC
Source organism: Mus pahari (assembly GCF_900095145.1). Taxonomy (NCBI): domain Eukaryota; kingdom Metazoa; phylum Chordata; class Mammalia; order Rodentia; family Muridae; genus Mus; species Mus pahari. Next base: position 76,387,659 of record NC_034590.1, on the reverse strand, counting down.
CCACTAGGTTCCTCCACCCCAAGGGTCATCCCTTTTCATCAACATGGTGGTGTTTGTTGTGAGTTCACTATACATTCACTATTTTTCTAGGGAATAATAATAGTTTCTAAGGACCCTCAAAAATAGATATTTTATCCTTTTATCTTTTTTCTATTTTTCTTTTATTGAAAATAGATTCTTTTCATATTTCATCTTTTCATATTCTTTTTGTAGATTCTAATTATGGTTTCCCCTTCTCCTACTCCTCTAATATCCACCCCCTATCTGAAGTCACACTAGGAAGCAACAGGTATTAAGGGATAATAAAAAAATAAGATAAAACATAAACAAAAAAAATCAGAATATAACAAGACAAGCAAACAGAAGGAAGAAAAGTCAAAGGAAAAGCACAAGAGTCACATACAGATGCAGAAGCACACACATATTCACACACACAAACTTGTCCCCCCCCCAAAAAAAACAGCCATAATAAATACAAAAAGAATTGTCTTTTATTTCTAACTTTGGGCAAATGACTTATATGATGTTAATTCTTGTTAAGAGATGAAATAATAAAAAAGGTTTTAAGTGGTAAAGTTTATATTTAAATTTTTATTCTTCTGAGAATTTCACACATGAGTACAGCATTTTCATTATTTTTACTTCTCTCACACTCTGCTTATTTCCGTGACTCCTACTCCCTCAAAGACGTCTAGAGTTGATTTGTAGTTTTAAAAGACCCACCACCAAATTATCTGAAAGTGATATTTGTTTCATTTCTCAATATCTGCCCTTTTAATAATTCTCGTTGCAGTGCTAAAACATTGGAAATAAAACTAGAAATATGTTTGGTTGTTGTTTGTCCATCTATTGCTAACTCTGGCAGTTGGGGTAGCTGTAACACCCCAGAGATAGAGAAGGCCTCTGAGTTCATTTAGAGTAGATAGGAGCTATAGACAGAGGGAGCTCACAAGACCTTAACCTTCTCTACAGAAAATTCTTTAAGAAAGAAAACTTTGAGTATGTAGAGAGTAAGGGGTACTCTGAATTACTAGTGTGAAACTATTTGGAGTCATTTTTGCATTTAGATAGGAGTGATAGTAACTATATATTATATATTTAAAGTGGATTAGAAGTGAATGAAATGAATCTGTTAACAATAATGGTCACTAGGTGATAGCATGGATGGAAACTCGTGTCATTAGTGCTGAAGGACCATGTGCAAAGAACTACAAAATTGTGCAGAAGACAGACTTTGGGTATTTAAAAGATGCTAAGTGTAACAGCCAAAGAGCCAGCTATTTTATTGGTAACCCACAGAATTCTCTTTATATTGGAAATAAATGGACTTGAGTGATGGACAAGATCATGAAATATGAATCCCTTCACCATTACTTTCTATTATTCCTCAGTCTAAAGAGTGATTATTGCTGGGTGGTGTCAGGTCACGCCTTTAGTCCCAGCACTTGGGAGGTTGAAGCAGGTGAATCTCTGAGTTCAAAGACAGTCTAATCTACAGAGTGAGTCCTAGTACAACCAAGGCTATTCTACAGAGAAACTATTTATTTTCTTTCTTTCTTTTTAAAGGATAAAACAAAAACCAAAAACAAAAGCAAAGAAAAACGAATGATTTTTTTAAAAATAATTATTTTGCAAATAATGAAGATGACAGGCTTCATAAACATTATCACCATTTCTCAATGTAAAGCATAACGAGTTAAGGTTATCAGGTTTGCTCCTCAGACCCACATAAGGATGGTGTGCTCTGAGCAGCAACACAGCCCTCTCAGGTTATTAGGAGGAACACAGGTGGGTTGGTAATGGAACATACTCAGAATCCTTTTTCCACTAAAAGATGAAAAGGGAGGAGATAAAATAAAAACTGGTTTTCACTTGTCATTACCACACAGCACCTCAAAAACCCAAATCTTTCACAATATGGAAATAGTTTTATAGAACTGAATGGCTCATATTTGAATTAATAAAATAACCAGCTTTGTAAATGTTCTGAAACTACTGATGTGCCTGTTTCTTTCCTTGATGCTCTTCTACAGAGACAAACAACCATTCATGGGTGAAGAAAACAGAAGCTCTGTGACAGAATTCATCTTCCTGGGCCTCTCACAGGACCCACAGACCCAAGTCCTGCTCTTCTTCCTCTTCCTCCTCATCTACATGCTCACTGTGCTGGGAAACCTGCTGATCATCGTGCTCATCCACTCAGACCCCAGACTCCACACCCCCATGTACTTTTTCCTTAGAAACCTGTCCTTTGCAGATCTCTGCTTTTCTACTACCACAGTGCCCCAGGTGCTTGTCCACTTCCTGNTGAAGAGGAAGACCATTTCTTTTGCTGGATGCTCCACACAGATAGTTGTGTTGCTTCTGGTAGGATGCACCGAGTGTGCGCTGCTGGCAGTGATGTCCTATGACCGCTATGTGGCTGTCTGCAAGCCTCTGCACTACTCCACCATCATGACACACTGGGTATGTGTCCAACTGGCTGCAGGGTCCTGGGCCAGTGGTGCGTTTGTGTCCTTGGTGGATACCACATTCACATTGCGTCTTCCTTATCGAGGAAACAATGTCATTAACCACTTTTTCTGTGAACCTCCTGCCCTCCTGAAGCTGGCTTCAGCAGATACCTACAGCACAGAAATGGCCATCTTTGCAATGGGTGTGGTTATCCTCTTAGCACCTGTCTCCCTCATCCTCATCTCCTACTGGAACATTGTCTCTACTGTGATTCAGATGCAGTCTGGGGAGGGGAGGCTCAAGGTCTTCTCCACCTGTGGCTCCCACCTCATTGTTGTTGTTCTCTTCTATGGATCAGCAATATTTGCCTACATGAGGCCCAACTCCAAGATAATGAATGAAAAGGATAAAATGATTTCGGTGTTCTATTCAGCAGTGACCCCCATGCTGAATCCCATCATTTACAGCCTGAGAAACAAGGATGTGAAAGGGGCTCTCAGGAGAATAACTTTAAAATAGTTCAGGGGCATGGGAATTTGAGGCCAGTTACCATTTTAGAATACAGAATAAGAGATTGCTTTCTAAGTTTTTTCATGCTAATTCCATTACCCACTTTCAAATTTAACTTTTGTGCAGTGCTTCCTCAACTAGGTTAATACATTACACAGTAGATGGTTAGACCAAGGGAGAAAAAGTCAAAAGTAATTAAAGAAGACAAGAAAGGAAAATAAAGACTGGAGTAAGCAAGCATATAACTACAATGAAGAGTCAATATCAACAATCAGAACATATGTAAAATTCTAGCACAGCAATCATGCCCTTTGTTATTTCAGTCAATAGTCAAATTTATTTTTATACTCTTTTATCTCCCAGGTACATTTGCAAATCACAGATATAAACATAATGTAGGGTTGTACTTCCAACACTGTCTATAATTCTGAATTATAGAAGAAATTCTAGCATTTTCTTAAATTTAAAGCTGCTCTTCAGCAATAATGTATAGTAGAATTTTTTATAAACAACAAGGGAAGGTTTGGAGGGAGGGAAGGGAGGGAATTTTTTTAGTTTTATTTTAATTTCAGAAATTAAAAAATAAAGTTAAGCAAAGAAATAAGAGCATAGAGGGTAAAGAAAAGTATATGGATTGAGAAATGATTTGAAATTAACACTAAACTTAGCAGTATACAATTTAAAAAAGGCCAAGTTAAAAACCACTTGTGCTATGAATTTGCTGCTATTGTGTCCCATTTGGGTTTCATTTTCATTAAATTCTCAAAGCGTCTAATTGTTTTTGATTTCTGTCTTGACCTAATATTTTTTCAATTTTGCATTGTTTAACTTCCACGAGTTTGTGTACATTTTGCCTTTGCAAGTAGTGTTAATATTCAGCATTAATCTATGTTGGTCTGGTAAAGCACAGGGCATTATATCAATATTCCTATCTCTGTTAAGCTTCCTTTGGGTCCTAGTATGTGGTCAATTTCAGAAAAATTCCATGGGCTATGGAAAAGAAAGTTAATTGTTTATTGTTTGGGTGGAATGTCAGATAGATGTCGGCTAGGCTCATTTGATTTATGATGTTACATTACTCCAGAATTTCTCTGATTACTTTCAAGTTGGATGGCCTGTCTTTTGTTGAGAGTGGGGAATTATCCACTATCAGTGTGTGAGAGTCAATATATAATTTTGTAGTACTTCTTTTATGAATTTTGGTGCCCTTCTGTGGGTCTGCATCTGTCCTGCTGTTGGGGAGGCAGAACAGGGGAGCTTGACTGTGCTTACCCCACATTGAGGCAGGGGCAGGGGCTGAGCTTCAGGGAAGCACCAAGACTTCAGTTGGATATGTGGGAAAGCTGGAGCTTGTGGGGGCATGGGAGGTTTGGGAGGATCCTGAGCCTGAGATGAGGCCAGGGCCGAGGGAGTTCTCTGACTCTTGAACATCCAGGCAAAACTGGGAGTCCCAGGAGAGCCGAGAATTGAGTGGGGGATCCATGGTCTAGGGATAGTGTCTAGCCCAGGGCCAGGTAAAGGCAGAGCTCCAGCTTGTACCAGCATTGATTGTTCTTAGTGTGGCAGAGGCAGGCTGGTAGTGCAGAGAGGCCTTCTATGGGAGAATTAAGCTGAGGCTCTGTAGTTGAATGCCTTCTCCACAACTCCCCATGGCAGATCTTGATGAAAGAGACAGTTCATGGTTCTAAACTGCTTATTGGTCATTCATGGTGGGAAATGGGTGGTGAAAAATGGGTGCATACCATAATATATCCACTTCTCAGGGAGGACCTGAGATTAAATACCTTTTACATGGAGAAATGTCTGGTAAGGAAAACTTATTGACTAAACCTTCAGGACCTCTTGGTACCTCATTAGCATGGAGAAGTCTGTTCTGGGCCTACAAGACCACAGGTCATGTTTCCTTATGTGAGGAGTTTGGTACAGGTTCCAGGCCAGGAATCTGGCAGCGAGCATGGAGTCACCTAAGCCTCAGGTGTGTGCCCACTGAGTCTCTGGGTTTCAACCTGCTCTACCTTTCCAAACTTCCTGGCATGGTTTTTCTATTCAACACCCTTCTGTTTGGCGAATAATTGTTTAGAATTTGTCTTAGTCAGGGTTTCTATTCCTGCACAAACATCATGACCAAGAAGCAGTTGGGGAGGAAAGGGTTTATTCAGCTTATACTTCCATACTGCTGTCCATCACTGAAAGAAGTCAGNACTGGAACTCAAGCAGGTCAGGGAGCAGGAGCTGATGCAGAAGCCATGGAGGGATGTTCTTTACTGGCTTGCTTCCCCT
>NC_034590.1:76362014-76380965 GCF_900095145.1 Mus pahari | reverse complement strand
TGTGTCAAGTTGACACAAAATTAACCAGTACAGAATTGTAATAACCTTGTCAGAGTTTTTTCTCTCTCTCCTTTTAATGAGTATATAGTGTTCTCTCCCTTTGGATTTGTCCTGAAATAATTTTATTAGATATTAAAATTACTATCCCTGCTTTTTTTTCTGACCATGCATATGATTAGAATAACTTTCAAATCCTCTCCCTTATACAGTAACCATTTAGCATCTTCCACCAGAGGTTTAAAAAAAATCATTCATTGAAAACTAAAATAAATCCATATTATTCTTCTTCTTTGTGGCAGTGGATATTGTATCTAGAGTCTTGAACATGGTAGGCAAGTCACCAACCATTGAGCGATGTGCTCTGACATTGAACCATATTCTCAGGCCAAACTTATTACACTTTTAAGTACTGTTCTCAGATATAGAAGTACTGAACTGGGAGCTCAGTAACATTTCTCATGTTGAGTATGTTGCCTTTATAGAGATAAAAAATCAGTAGCTAACTTTTTAAAATTACTTTTGTATAATAATTATTTGCATTGATCCTTTTATCATTACAATAGAACAGACATTTTTTCTTAAAGTTGAAACAAAAAATATGATCTCCCAAAGAACGGTTTTCTAAAAATTTGCAGGTAGAATAATTTATTAAAGGAAATCAGATAAAAAGGATAGAAGAAGTAACATACATGAGATGCAGAAATGGAGAACAGAGTTGAAACATCCTAAACAGGTCAAATAAATTTGTGTCATTGAAGGAAGACCTTCTATTAACACATGTATGTGCCTACCTCATGCAGCTGATAACAGCACACACAAGAGGTACAGGAGGGAAATTGGAGAGTGGAACCCTTATGGAGGCCTTGGGAAACCCTTTGTAACTTGAAAAAAGGTGAATTGAGGTTCCTTATTTCTTGGGACAGTTTTCAATACCAGGTCTTCCATAGGGAACTCCTAATGAAGACCATGTGGGAGAGAATAGGTTTTTGTACCCAAGAGCCAAAGACATGAATTAAGGGTACAGAGTAGCAGTACAGTGGATGTGCCTGGGAGGATTCATTAAAATCCAGTTTCCTATAGCATTTTCATGGAATATGTCGCCTGGGAGGATGACACCGTCAAAACTCCCTCAGGACAAAGCTGAAACTTCACCACTGCCCCCGAGACAATGAGGTTAGGCATAATGGGTTTTCTTTGAGAGGCCTTGGCCATACTGTTTTGCCTTTTTACTGTGCTTATCTTAGATTGTGGAGAACTTGCCATAGATGAGACATGAAAATCTGAGCTCATACACTCGAAAAATTCATCCAGAACTGTAGTACTCAATAAGACTCTCCCACATAGAAACTGGATGGGAGACATAATGGAAGATTCATATTCGTGCTTTCTAAGGATCTCATACTGAAATCTCAGATGACCAATCTTCCTCCAGTGGAGAACTATCAATGCCAGTAGCTAGAGTGGCCTATCACTAGATCAACTTAGTGATAGCCACAAATCTTCATCCCATCCTTCAGCACCTCTTTTCCTCAGAATTTTATATACCAAATACTTCATCAACCAAAGAATTCTAAGGTACTTTGTGTGGTCTGGAATATGTCTTTTGTTTTTGGAGGTAAGGAAGGGTTTTGTTTCTGATTTGGGCTTTGAATACTGAGGTATTGATTGAAGACCTCAGTTATCTGTCAATTGTGAAATTCTCTCATTTCTGACTCACTTCTATCTGTTCTCTAGACACCTTGTCTGAACACCAGCCTGTACAAGTGGAGACAATACCAGTAATTGTGAAACACTGATTAGATCTGAGTTAATAGGATTCTAAGCCCCAGGTAATGAGTCTCAATATTTCCCTTCAGTACATCTGGATTCTCCTGGACTCCTAGAATCTAAGGAAAACGCTTAAATGCTCAAAACAAAGTTGCTTAATATCAATTGAAGTTTCTTCTTTTATCTATGTGACTTCTTGCCTTTGAAAGACTACAGAAAAGCCATTAGAAATAAATTAAAAAAATTTTTAAGTATACTGAGTAGTGACATGGAATAATATTTATGAAAACATGCTTCCAAGTTTCATTCTTTTCTCCTCCGGTTCTTCTGACCACTTCTGTAAAGGTTGGTAATGCTCCTCCACCCCTCAGCCTTGCTGACAGTTCTTGATGTGAGATCCCCAATACAATCGTCATTTTCCTAGAAATGAGTTTTCTTCAGCTGGGCCAGTGTGAACCACCTAGTGTTTCTCTCTAGAGACTCAGGGGGAAAAGAAATCGAATAGGAGGGATTGCATGACTCTAGATTCAGAGAGAGGTGGCAGGCAGTAGTATCCAGTGCTCTGGCTATTGTTACCTTACTTATCCTGCTTTGTTTCTTTTCTTTGAAAATTTCTAATCCTTTGCACAGATGGGTTTCAAACTTATTTCCAGTGTTTTTGCTTAATATGAAGAGAGAGGTGTTTTTCCTTCTTAAAAATTTAATTATTTTGAGAATTTCACACATGAGCATTCTATTTACACCCCTTCCAGACCCCCAAGTCCTCTACAACTTTTCAACTTCAGAGGTGGTTTAGTCTGTTTTCTTCTTTACAATGCCTTATAGAAAGCAAATTCTATATGCTTAGCATTTACTGATATGCCTCTTGTCCATTTAGTTGATGGTTTTTCAAAATTCAGAAATTAGAAAATACATTCAATGGTGTTGCTTTTGGCCACTTCACAGTGACCTGCAATAATTTTCAGATGTGAGTTTAAATACCTTAAAGTGGCTTGTACTAAGACTCCATCTATTTCTAGGCAATCAAAGATACCATCCAGAATGGAGCTCTGGAACTCCACCTTGGAAAGTGGCTTCATCTTGGTGGGGATTCTGAATGGCAGTAGCTCTCCTGAATTGCTCTGTGCCATAGTAACAGCCCTGTACATGTTGGCACTGACCAGCAATGGACTGCTACTCCTTGTCATCACAGTGGATGCCCGGCTCCATGTACCCATGTACTTCCTGCTGAGGCAGCTGTCTCTCATTGACCTCCTCTTCACATCAGTTGTCACCCCCAAGGCTGTCATGGATTTTCTTTTGAGAGACAACACTATATCCTTTGGAGGCTGTGCCCTTCAGATGGCTCTAGCATTGATGCTAGGCAGTGCAGAGGACCTCCTTCTGGCCTTCATGGCCTATGATAGGTATGTGGCCATTTGTCATCCTCTTAATTACATGATCTTCATGAGTCCTACAGTATGCTGGCTGATAGTGTCTACATCATGGATCCTGGCATCTCTGACTGCAGTAGGTCATACTGTGTACACAATGCACTTCCCTTTCTGTATGTCCCAGGAAATTAGACACCTGCTCTGTGAGATCCTGCCTTTGCTGAAGCTATCCTGTGTAGATACCTCCCAATATGAACTCATGGTTTATGTGACAGGGGTGACATTCCTCTTACTCCCCCTTTCTGCCATTGTTACCTCCTACACACTAATTCTGTCCACTGTGCTGCACATGCCTTCAAATGAAGGGAAAAAGAAAGCCCTTGTCACCTGTCTTTCCCACTTGATGGTGGTAGGGATGTTCTATGGAGCTGCCACCTTCATGTATGTCCTACCCAGTTCATTGCACAGTGCAAAACAAGACAATATAATCTCCGTGTTTTACACAATTGTCACCCCAGCTCTGAACCCCCTTATCTATAGCCTGCGGAATAAGGAGGTTATCGGAGCTTTGAGGAGGGTCCTGGGCAGATACATCCTGCCAGCACACCCTACTCTTTAAGGAGGATCCACGGTTTGTCTTTAAACATTTCTTTTCCAACCTAAATTGTGATATTCAGTCATTCTTGAACATTATAGGTATCTAAAATAATACATACACTTTGAATTTTTCCTTTACTTTCTACTGTGTAAATGGTGTGTATAGAGATTTAATAGGTTCATCTTGTGGTTGGGAAGTATCTTAATGAATTTCCAAGTAGAAATAGTTCAGGATTCACTTTCCATTTCAACCTCATGTAATAGTGAGACAAAATGGGAAGTCCCCAGGAGCCTCTAAGCACACTACTCTCTTTGATCTGTGTTCCTAATTGTTCATATCAAGAAACAGACACAGAAAATACTTTGGATTTCTTTAGGAGAAAATAGTTTAAAAAGAAATTAATAGGTGTATGATTATATTTACATGCCTGATCTGAGAGATGCTCACATTGATGTTACAAAAGTGAAACTTAATTTAACATACCACAAAGTGTTAAAAACGGAACTTATTATTTTTCATTGGAATATTTAACCAAGTAATTTTTAAATGAGGCATAAAATTAGAAGTGAAAACATAAATGAATAAAACAAAACTGAAATGTTTTAAAATGCTATATATATTTGAAATTTTGAAAAAGTATGGCCCTACATGTACATAAATAGATTTGAAATATTAAAACAATTACAAGAAACTCAAATTCTTTTAAAATGGTTTATTTTTAATTTTATGTATGTGAGAGTGGCTATGTATACACGAGTACAGGTATCTGAGAAAGCCAGAGGTATCTGATGTCCTGGAGCGAGAGTTGTAAGTTGACCAATGTGGGTGCTTATGGTCCTCTGCAGGAGCCTTATATACTTTTAATCACTAAACATCTATTCAGGGTTTGGAAGCTCATACTCATGAGGTAATTATTTATTACTGTGTTCACAGGAATGAGAATACAAACTATGTAAAACACTCTCTCCATCTAAATGTAAGTAGGATTCATTATATTAGATCATTCATAGGTATGAGGAGATGTAAGAAAGTGTAAAACTTTAGTTTATGACTACAGAATCCAAAATAAGTTGGGACATGCAGATGCCATATCGCTGATAGTAGTGCTTAGCATTCAGAAATTCTTTTTGTTGTTGTTGTTGTTGTTGTTGTTTTGTTTTGGAGACAGGGTTTCTCTGTATAGCCCTGGCTGTCCTGGAACTCACTTTGTAGACCAGGCTGGCCTCGAACTCAGAAATCCGCCTGCCTCTGCCTCCCGAGTGCTGGGATTAAAGGCGTGTGCCACCACGCCTGGCTAGAAATTCTTATGTGTACTGAAGTAATATTAAATTGCTTAATATATAAAACTAGATAATAATCTAAGAACTAAAGCAATTTCCTTTAAAGAAACAGAGAATCAAGCATTTGATAGGGAAAGAAATATCTACTATAATGCTTCACTTTAATATCATCTACACTTATTCTATTTAATAAGTATTATAATTTAAAATTCAGTGAATCTTGCCCAACATTACGATGGAGTATTTTAGAGTGTTGATGGAAGGGGTTGCAGAGATTATGAGTTTGCATCTGTCCTTGTCATCTGTAATATTTGGACATTAGTTTTAAATTTGTGTATCTCAGTTTACCGATTTTTTTCTTTTTCTTTTCTTTTCTTTCTTTCCTTTTTTTTTTTTTTTTGGCTTTTCGAGACAGAGTTTCTCTGTGTAGCCTTGGCTGTCCTGGAACTCACTTTGTAGACCAGGCTGACCTCGAACTCACAGATCCACCTGCCTCTGCCTCCCAAGCTCTGGGATTAAAGGTGTGTGCCACCATGCCCAGCTAGTTTACCGATTTTTTAAAAATCACTGTAAACCTGATCCCATAATGTTTTTTTGAGTAGCTTGAAAAAATGGCATTTCATATTTATACCATAGCCTGGTAATTTGTCCTTAACCCACGCTGACTATTAAGTGCATGAATAGTAGATTCTTAATAAAGTTTCTTGTATTATTGCTTCTCAAAAAGATAAATAGTTGAATAGATTTGAAATGGGGATTTTTTTAAAGTTTCTCAATTTTATGCTATTCTTTTATGTATTTTACTACTTGTATTTACCTCTATCTCTTCTCTGAAAGATTCAATGTAATATTTTTTTTTCATTTGGAGTAACAATACATTTAAGTGATAAAAAATATTGTGGAAGAATTGGTCTTGATTTATAGTGCTGGAAGTGAAACCCAGAATGCTGTCTGTGTTGTTCTGTCATTGAATTTCACCCTCATTCGAATGGTTAACTTTTTTGGATATGCAGTTAGATAAATACTGGAATACACAGCTAAAAAGCCTCATCTGAAAAGAGCCTTGAATTCAGTTCTGCGACTGTCCGCAGCCGATGAAACAACCTGAGACTGGAGGTTTCATGTGAGCAGGCATGGAATTATTTAAGAAAAGGAGGTCTAGGAGATGCTTTGTGACTTTTTAAACTTTGTACACTAGAAGGAACGTGGAGTGTGTCACATGATTGTAATGGTTCCTCAGCTGTTAAATTGAATATGTGAGTATTCTCATTTATAACTCAGTAAATCTTGTCCAATATTGTGATAGAATACTTTAGAGTCTTGATGGAAGGGATTACAGAAATTGAGTTTGAATCTGTCCTCCTTGTCATCTGTAATATTTGGACATTAGTTTTAAGTTTGTGTATAAGCTATATAATAAAAATAATATTTCTTAAAACAGGACAAGATGATACAATGTATTTGATCCTTGAATCTTGTGTTTTGAAACAATTCTTATGTAATTATTACTGCAGGCAGGTTGCTCATACCCCAGTCCATGGCCACATACCCAAGCACATGTAGGCAGCACTAATTGGACTCAAGGGTTATTAATAACATGCAGAAGAGGATATGCGGTTGTGAGGGATTTGGGATGGGGAGTTGGAGTCAAGTAGTGGTGGAGGAATATAATCCAATATATTGTACAAATGTATACAGTGTCCAAGGAATAAAATAATATTTAATAGTATCATAGTTATGAGAAATACATATGAGTATAATATTACCCAAAGGTTGAATATAGTCAGAAATATTGTGTTATGTAATCTAAAATACCAGAAAAGAAGAGTTTCAATACTGTTATAATAAAGAAACAGAATGAACATGAAGGTGGGTGGATATGGAATTGGGGGAAGATCTTGGATAGTTGGGGTTGGGAAGTCCTATGCTAAAAAATACAGTATGAATTTATTAAAGAATAAGTAAAATATTAGAAAATAATAAGTTAATGTTTGACATGATGAATAAATTCAGTATGTTGAGTTACAGTTGTGTTGATATTATATATTTTAAATATACTCCATCATAGTATCTTCTATGAGGATGTAAAATTACTAACTAAAATAATGAAATATTAAAATTTGTAATTAGTTTAGATAAAAATAACTTTTGACATAATTTAAGTGTCTTCTTATAAATAAAATTTCCTTTAATTGCAAATTAATATAATAAAAATATTCCACTTTTTAAGTTTAGCTTTCTTTTACTTAAATTAATAATACTCATTAAGATATATGTATAAGCAAAATTTTAAGTTAATGGCCAGATAATAAACATTTTAATCTTTATGTGCTATAATTTCTCAGTAACTTTTCAACTGGGTCACAGACAAGGCAAAATCAAATGTGTTACAATAAAATAGAGAGATGGTCAGCTCTTAAGAGCACTTGCTGTTTTTTCAGAGAACTCATTTCATTCCTAGCACCCACATGGTAGCTCATCATGTATGCCCCAGTTCCAATTCTGATCTCCGTAGGCATGCATGTGGTGCACATCCTTACATGTAGGCAAACACCCACATACATAAAATAAAAAGTTCTAAAAAATACCTAAAATCTTTAATTAGTGAGACTCAATAAGAACTTGTCACAAGCTGCTTACACCATTTCCACAACTCAAACCAAGACATCTGTGACTTCAGTGGCTTGATAGTTGTAAGCTATTCTCTGCATACACAAATCTCAAATTACACATGTAGTGGATGACATGAAGTTTCAAAACGATACATGATTAGCTCTTGGAGAATTCCAAGATGATCTTTCTTCAGCATCCAAGCAGTGGAGATGTGATGGTTCTTCAACACTAAGTTTGGTGTAAATCATGGTGCTTCCATTCCATTTATTGAAACACAATCATGAGACTCTAGAAATATGCACAGGGAGGCTTGGAAAAAAGAAAAAAAATCCAGAGTGAAAGATGACACATAACCTGTTGATGTTTTGATAACAGCAGTATCTAAAATTTGTTTTAGGAAAATGAATTCTTTAGCATTAGTATGGTAACTTTGTTCTAAATATTTATCTATTTCATCTAATGACATGGCTATTCTTTTCTTCCTCATTAACTTGAAATGTCATAGCATGCACTTGTTCCTCCATTGTTGTCAATCCTGAACTCATTTTATCATATCTTAGTTACTGTAGTTTCAGCTGTGATGTATATTTCAAAGCTTTCTTTTTTCCTTAATTTTTATTAGATATTCTCTTCATTTACATTTAAAATGCTATCCCCTTTCCTAGTTACCTCTCCGAAAGTCCCCTATACCCCCCCGCTCCCCAACCACCCACTCCTGCTTCTTGGCCCTGGCATTCACCTGTACTGGAGCATATGATCTTTGCAAGAACAAGGGCCTCTCCTCCTATTGATGGCCAACTAGGCCATCCTCTGATACATATGTAACTAGAGATACAAGCTTTGGGGTGTACTGGTTAGTTCATATTGTTGTTCCACCTATGGGGTTGCAGACCCCTTCAGCTCCTTGTGGACTGTCTCTAGCTTCTCCATTGGGGGCCCTGTGTTCCATCCCATAGACAACTGTAAGCATCCACTTCTGTATTTGCCAGGCACTGGCATAGCCTCACAAGAGATAGCTATATCAGTGACCTGTCAGCAAAATCTTGCTGTCATATGCAATAGTGTATGGGTTTGGTGGTTGTTTATGGAATGGTCCCCGGATGGGGCAGTCTCTGGATGGTCCTTCCTTCCATCTCAGCTCCGAACATTGTCTCCATAACTCCTTCCATGGGTATTTTGTTCCCCATTCTAGGAAGGAATGAAGTATCCACAGTTTGGTCTTCCTTCTTCTCGAGTTTCATGTGTTTTGCAAATTGTATCCTGGGTATTCCAAGCTTCTGGGCTAATGTCCACTTATCAGTGAGTGCATATCATGTGTGTTCTTCTGTGAATGGGTTACTTCACACAGGATGATATCTTCCAGATCCATCCATTTAATCATTCGGTCTTTCAACTTTCTAGGATGTCAAAATCCATTTTTAAAAAGGCTCATACATTTTGAAGGTGGCTATTTTGATTCTATAGCTTATTTCCCAAAATTTAGCATCTTTAAGTAAATGTTAATACTGTCCAACTAGGAACCTGGTGTATTAGTCTGTTTCTTCGGTGACTATACATACACATACTCAGATATCATTTTCATTATTATAACAATTGTATTGTAGATATTTCTAGATTTTTTTCCTAATGCAGGAAATATTTTAATCCTTCCCCCAGCTCTTCCATAAGGGTCCCCAACCTACGCCCAATGTTTGGATTTGGGTATCTATATCTGTCTCTCAGAGGGCAGTTATGCTCAGCCCCTGTCTGCAAACACAGTAGAGTATCATTAATACTGTCAGGAATGGTGCTTGCCCATAGGATGGGCTGGTTTTTGGTTGGCCAGTCCTTCAGTCTCTATTCCATCTTTGCTCCTGCATTTCTTTTAGACAGGACAAATTTTGAGTTGAAAATTTGTGGGTGGATTAGTGTCCTTATACTTCCACTGGGGGTCCTGTCTGGCTACAGGAGGTAGCCTCTTCAGGTTTCATATCCCAATTGTTAAGTATATTGGCTAAGATCATCCGCATTGACTCCTGGGAGGCTCTCTCATCCTATGCACTCTGGGAGTTCGCAGAGATTCCCTCCCACACCCCCATGCCTGGCATCTGCAGATATTATAAAGGAAAAACATTTCATTAGGCTTGGCTTACTTTTTCAGAGGCTTAGTCCATTGTCACTATGGTAGGAAACATGGTGCTGGAGATGGAGCCAATAGTTCTACATCTTGATCCAGAGGCAGCAGAAGACTGGATGTGTTTCACTGGGCATAATTTAAGCATTTAAGACCTCAAAGCCCCACCTCCACAGTAGCACACATCCTCTAACAAGGCCACACCTCCTAATGGTGCCACTCCCTATGGCCAAGCACTAAAACACATCAATCCATGAAAGCCATACCTATTCAACCAACACAATCACAAGCAAAACAAAAAACCTTAGATGTTGGGGGATCCTAAGAATAGGAGTGAGGAGAGTTCTGGGGTAATGGTACTAAGAAAACTATACACTTATGCATGAATTTATCAAAATAACAAAATTAGTAAGAGGAAAAAAGAAAACAGATTGAGTTAGTGTGAACAGATAATTAGTAGAGAAGAAAGTGGATGAAAATTCATTTTGTGATGTTTCTTTTACTAACCTAGAGGTTGAAAATACTGTGCCAATGACTGAAAGGGATGAGGTTGTAATTTTGATGCTGTGGCAAATCAGAACACATTTAGAATTTAATAATTATAATCAAGGGCAATGGAGAAAAGTTTCAGGCAGAAATTGTTGTAAAGGAACAAAATTTTTTGGAAGTCAATGAAATTTAAGTCCTAGAAAAGATTAGCCATTGATAGATAGTTGTAATGAAGAAAACCTATGTATGCTATTTGAATACAGGTGCAGGTGAGTAGGAGACTCCGAGAGAAAAAGAGCAGGACTTCAGCTGAAATCTGTCTAAATGAAGTATGGGACAAGTTTGTCAGATTAAATCCAATTCATTCATAGCAAATTTTTATAAATAAATATGTAAATTATTCATAAATGGAAACCTAAGTGGGCCTGAGAACTATAACAATGTAGTTTTTCTAGGCAAGAGAGGATGTAGAAAAGTTGTGAGAGACAGGTGGTAGGAGACTCCAAAGAGTACAACAGGGCGAATGCACATAGTATCACTAACTGAACTCACAGACTGTGACATCAGGCATAGAAGATGCACAGGTTTAAATCACACACACACACAAAAATCTCAGAGGATGGGAAGTAGGTACAAAGTTCCAACCCAAACCAAAATGTCATTTGCAATCAGTACATGCTGGGAGAACAACAAAAAAAAATCAGCTTTCTTCAGTGAAGTCACCTTGGGTATATCAATTATAGTTCAAGGAGAGCACTGTGCTCAGTAGTAATATGCCAGCGTTAAGCAGATGCCATGTTTTTGTGTGTTGCTTTATTTTCCTTTGTTTCTTGCTTTAAATTTTGGGTTGTTGTTGTTGCTGCTGCTGCTCTTCCTCCTGATAGTGGTGATGGCAGCGGTGGTGGTGGTGGTGGTGGTGTGTGTGTTCGTGTGTAAAAGAGACAGGGAACAGAGCAGAGAGAGAGAGAACATAAAATTGGATAGGTAGGAAACTGGGAAGGGTCTGAGTATCTGAGAGGAGCTGGGGGAAGAGAAAGAATGTGACCAAAATATATTATATAATTTTTAAAAGCCAATAAATATACAAAAGGAAATTTTCACAAAGAAAATAAACTGTACTCACACACACAACAACAAAAACAAACCAAACAAAAACAAACATAACCAAAAACCAAAAATACCCTCCTTAAGACTGACAAAGCTAAGTGACTGTTATAAACCTAGGCATAATGATATGGATGGTTTTCCAGGGAGAAAGAAACATTAGGCATGGGGCTGATATGGTACTGACAGAATCTAATAATCACAGAAGGAAAAAACAATCATTAAGAATATTCCAGTCTTAAAAAGACAAAGTTGAGGCTGGCTAGATGGCTCAGTGGTTAAGAGCACCGATTGCTCTTCCAAAGGTCCTGAGTTCAAATCCCAGCAACCACATGGTGGCTCACAACCATCCATAACGAAATCTGATGCCCTCTTCTGGAGTGTCTGAAGACAGCTACAGTGTCTTACATATAGTAAATAAATAAATCTTTAAAAAACAAAAAGAGGTAGTCATTTAGCCAGGTGTGGTGGTGCACACCTTTAATCCCAGCACTTAGGAGGCAGAGGCAGGAGAATTTCTGAGTTCAAGGCCAGCCTGGTCTACAGAGTGAGTTCCAGGGCAGCCAGGGCTACACAGATAAACCCTGTCTCAAAAAACAAACAAACAAAAAAGACAAAGTTATCAGACTTTATATTTCTTCTACTGAAGTTTCGAGGTCATGTTTGTAATTAACAAATGAATGCTTTCATTTAGTGTTCTTCAAGTTGAAAATAAAAAGCCATAGAGTCTCCAGGAACTGTTTTCCAGGATTTTCTAGAGAAGCATGTGTCTAAAGACTCAAAGTAAAGAAAGAGGAAAGAACCAGGTGAGGAGGAGGAGGGCCTGATCCAGAGCAGTGAAGGCTGAAGCAGGTATCCTGTGTTAGCTGGACAGCAAGGGAGCTGTGGTTGCAGACTGCACAGGCACACACTGACATGAGTACATGCACAAGAGCAAAGAAATGAAACAACAGATACTACAAGGGAAGTTTCAACAAACCAGTTTGATGCTGCCTAGAGACCAATAAAGGAAGACCTGATGTCAGCTGATTTCTTGGCTACCTCCCTGCACTTGGTAAACATCCACACATAAGAATCACAGGAGAAAGTAGAGAAGGGAGCCCTCACAGACAGAGTAAGACACTTTTGTTATAGACAGAGTCTATACAGTGATGTTTATGACAGTTTCCAGGACAGTGTCTTTAGTCAGGGAGCTCCCGAGAAGAACCAAGTGGGGCAGAAGGTGTTCAGAGCCCAATGCCAATTTAAAGGGTGAAGCTTGCAGAAGTGTCTGGCCAGAGGGATTTGCCTAGGAGGATTCATTAAATCTACTTTCCATTGGGCAGCATTTTTCAGGAAGGTCGTGCCGCTTGGGATGAAGACAGTGAAAACTCCCTCAGGACAAGAATAGTGTTCACTGCTGCCCCTGGGACAATGAGGCTAGGCAGCAGTTGGTCTTTGAACAACCCTGCCTGTCTTTCTCCTAATCCCTTCTGGGCTTATTTTATATCACAAACCCTTGCAGGAAAGGAGATATAAAAGTCAGTTTATGGACTAAAATATATCAAAATCGATGTTTGCTTTATTGATGACAACCAATAATATGATGAATAATGATATGAAGGTAGCTAGGTGGAATCTCAATGTAGTTTTGACTTGCATTTCACAAATAGCTATGGATATTGAATGTTCGTCCTCCTGAGCCAATGTCTTATAGGAGTGCTCAGAAATGGCTTCTAATTTTGATGGTAGATGAGAATCATGTTGAGGGATTCAGTCTCTCTTTCCCAGGATTCTCCACTAAATCTCAGCTTGCACCCATATCCTTCGTAGAAAGGAAGGACTAGCGGAGGCAGTAACTGCAGGATCATAGGATTCACAGCCTTAATGACAGATGCTGCAAGAAATACATCCAACTCTGTGAACCTCTTCAGCTCTGGAGGGAACCTCACAACACTTGGCATTGTCTGGAATCTGTGCCTTTTGTTGTTGGAGGTAAGGGCTCTGTCTCTGATTTAGACAATATGAATGGGTCAAGAGCTTTGAGAGAAAGAATCCAAAGCACACTGCTCTCTCAGATTCTGTCTTCAGAGCACAGTTGTTCTTACATTCATCAACACTTGAAATTATTATACCCTCTGGCCACAACTAAGTTATGGCAATTCCTTAGACTGGACTTCTGATAAAATTGTCAGTGCTCACTTTTGCTTTACCTGGATTTTCCTGGACTTGTAGAGCCTGATGTGGACCCAGAATGAATAAGATCCCCAAACAGGACTATCTAATGTCATTCTGAAGTTCTTCACATGCCTGCTTGACACTAAAAGTGACAAAGAGAAGCTAATTGAAATTAATTTTTAAAAATGACCACACTGAGCACTGACACAGATGCTTATGCAAAAGTGTTTCCAAAATTGTAGCTTTATCTGCTTAAGCTTTTCTGACTATTTCCACGAAGTATGGTAGTGTTTCTGTGTTTATCTCACCCTATGCTGAAGCTCTTCCTCTGAGGAAGAGCTAAGCTGATCTAAGAAGTGAACTCTCTCTCTTGCTGGCATAGTGTACGTGCCCGGTCCTTTCTCTTTAGAAAGCACTGGAAAGGGACAGTAAACTGAAAAGAAGAGAAAGCAGGTTTTGACTAATAGTGGCAGGGAGGGAACATCTGAAGTCCTGTTAACACTAGGACTGAACACCAGCCCGGGATTTGTTTCTCCTCTTTGAAACTTTATGTAGAAGCTGGCACATAAAAATGCAATTAATGTAGGTAATTTTCTACCTCACTTTATTTCTCTGTCCACACATCTTCTATTGATTATATATACAAACATGAGTCTGGAAGTTTTAGGCCAGTCAGATTGACAAAGCCAGTTCTAGGTCAGGGCTACACAGTAAGACCCTGTCTCCAAAAAAGGTATTTGAAGTCTTATATATAACAGAAGCTCTGTTCAGAATTGACTTTAGTTGTGCCCTTTTGTTTATTTTTATATTTTAAAGATTTATTTTCTTCATTGTGTGTGTGTGTGTGTGTGTGTGTGTGTGTGTCTGCTGAATGTGTGTAGGTCCTTGTGGAGGCTGGAAGAGGGTGTTAGAGCTCCTGGAATTAGAATTACAGGTGGTTTGAAGCTGTCTGATGTGGGTTCTGGGGTCTAAACTTGTGTATTCTGGAAGAGCAACAAGTACTCTTCTTCATGGTCTCCTTTCTTATTTTAATAGGCAAACACGTTCTTCCAGACAGTGTTTCTGAGGTAAGACCTGTTCAGTACCCTAGATCAAGTGCAGTTCCTCATTTTGACTGTGTGAATGAAAGGAAGTGGATCACATGGACTTGCAATGTCAGGTTTTTAGGACTTGTATTATTCATAATACATGATCTGAGATAAACATGAAGAAAAACTCAGAGTACAGGAACAATGCTATAAAAAAGGTAAAGTTGAGAACATGTGTGGTGTGAATCTTCCTTTTATCTGGACTGTTTCCTACTATACAACTATGAAACATGTACAATAAATGCTTTTTCAGATACACACATATACATACACATACACATGCTTCATGTCATTTCCTTCTCAATTTCTTCAAACAGTAATTTATGGATTCAGAGATGGCAGTTTTCCTTCCTTGTACTTCTAAGATTGGTGAGGATGGGAAACCATTTTTCATGTCCACATTGATGCTCTGCATCCCAGGTAATGTTATAGCTTGGAGTCTTTCCTTGGTAACTGCTTGGTAACTCACTCCATTGATCACATAGTAGAAAGAGAAAATCTTCCAATTGCTGTTTCCGTCTTTCTGCCTCCTCTTTCCAAATGCGTTGTCTTCTTCAAATAAGCAAATACTTTTGTTCGAATCTTACCAATTTATCTTTAAGATAAAATCACCTCTGACTTCCATCACTTTAGAATTGCCACTGCCCTCAATGAGCAGTATGCACAAGCCCCCAGTGACCATTTTGCTCAGTTAGTAGAGGGAGGTATTTGAAGAGTAAATGAAAGCTAATAGAATAAGATCTCAGGTCAATGGAATAAAATTTCAAAGTGTCTTTATGAATAAAACTTAAATACAAATAGTAATCAGAAGTAGACTTTGACCAGAAACAAATACAGTCAATATCTGTATATGTGTTTGTGAATGTAGAGATAGAAATGCTTACATTTATTTACATAGATATTTGTTTATGAGTATTATATTGATACATTAAAATTAAAATTTTCAATTCTCAAAAATTTTAATCCATATTTTTCATATTATAGGTGTGTCAATATTGAATAAAAAAATTTCTGATATTCAGTAACCAGACAACTAACTTAGCTAATGAAGGAAAAATTCGTTATATAGTACTCCTGTTGGAGCATTCCATGGTGATCTGCAGTAGTTCTAAGGTGGTTTGAACTCCCTTAGAAAGGTTTCCACCAAAAATCTATCTGTTTCTAGGCAACAAAAAAGACCATATATAATGGAGCCTTGGAACTCCACTTTGGGAACTGATTTCAACTTAGCGGGGATTCTGGATGACAGTGGCTTTCCTGAACTGCTTTGTGCCACATTCACAGCTCTGTACACATTGGCTCTAATAAGCAATGGACTGCTGATCCTGGTCATCACCATGGATGCCCGGCTCCATGTACCCATGTACTTCCTGCTTGGGCAGCTGTCTCTCATGGATCTCCTCTTCACCTCAGTTGTCACTCCCAAGGCTGTCATAGACTTTCTGCTCAGAGACAATACTATCTCATTTGAGGGCTGTGCCCTCCAGATGTTCCTGGCACTGACACTGGGTGGTGCAGAAGACCTCCTTCTGGCCTTCATGGCTTATGACAGGTATGTGGCCATTTGTCATCCTCTGAACTACATGATCTTCATGAGGCCAAGCATCTGCTGGCTCATGGTGGCCACATCATGGATCCTAGCATCTCTGATGGCCCTAGGATATACCACCTACACCATGCAGTATTCCTACTGCAAATCCCGGAAGATCAGACACTTGCTCTGTGAGATCCCTCCACTGCTGAAGCTGGCCTGTGCAGACACCTCCAAGTATGAACTCATGGTTTATGTGATGGGTGTGACTTTTCTCATTCCTCCTCTTGCTGCCATCCTGGCCTCCTACACGCTAATTTTGTTCACTGTGCTCCATATGCCCTCAAATGAGGGCAGGAAGAAAGCTCTTGTCACGTGTTCTTCACACCTGACTGTAGTTGGAATGTTCTATGGGGCTGCCACATTCATGTATGTACTGCCCAGTTCCTTTCACAACCCTAGACAAGACAATATCATTTCTGTGTTTTACACAATAGTTACTCCAGCCCTGAACCCACTCATCTACAGCCTGAGGAATAAAGAGGTCACTGGAGCTTTAATAAGGGTTCTGGGAAAATATATTATGCCAGCACATACTACTCTCTAAGAAGGGATCATGATATGATTTTCATTATTTCTTTTCCAAACTATTTGATATCAGCCCCATTTTTAATGTTATAGTGTGAGGGGATAAGCATGCTAAAGTTTTGATTTTTTTCTATGCAAGTATTGTGAGTAGAAACTTGGAGCTGAACTTACCTGGCACACACCACTGTCGTCTTAGAAAGCCCCACATCAAAAAGAGGGATAGAGAATAAAAAGCTTTGAAGAAATATATCATATGCTCACTTTATAGCTGGGCACCATACCAACACATTATCAAGCAGATATGGTCAGGATTCACTGTCCATTTCAAACTCATGTCGCAGTGAGACATAGCACTCATTTTGGCCTAAGAAATCTCTAATTACCTGTAGCAACACTTGATGTATACTCTTAGTTATTAATAGAGAGAAGGATGCAATGAAGATGGTTTATACGTCTTTGAAAAAATGCAGCTGGTAAGGAAAGTGTGTGTGTGTGTGTGTGTGTGTGTGTGTGTGTGTGTGTGTGTGTGCACGCGCATGTGTGTGTGACTGCATTCTCATTTCTATCTGAAGACAATATTTGCCTGGGTGACACAGATGGAAATATTTATGTTGACATAGTAGACTGTCAAGAAATAGACATGAATATAACTATATTCAGAAGAATGAAAAATTTGAAGGAAATATCTAGAGTTAAGCAAGACTACTAGAAAAACAATAATATCAAGAAAAATCTATTGTATATATCGTTTGCATTATTTTAAAATGTATCCTTACAGATGTAGAGATGTATTTAGAAACATCAAAATAATCACAAAGAGGACATTTTCATAAATTGGGTGTATCTTGTGTCTATGAGCACAGGAAAGCAATTAGAGAATATTCCATTTATTCTCTACCTCAAGTAGACTTCAGTAAATCACATCATTTGCATGAGATTTAAAATAAAGATGAGAGCTTTGACTTATTAAAATATTATTATTGTTGATGAGAATGCTTAGAAATTCCTTTTATCTTTACTTAGGTCATTAAAAATTAATCTCTCAAGATAAATGTAATAGAATAACTAAAACTATTAGATAAGTTCTTTGTGAAAAGTAGGAAAAATCAGCAATTAATTTAAAAACACAACTATATGTTTCCTTTCTGCAATGCACTTGCATTTTACTGAATTTAAATGTAAATGCTAATTAAGCCATGTTTATCGTGTAAAACTTGGTGAATCTTATTAATTCATATACTGGAGTATTTTAGAATACTGATAAAGAGGGGGACCATAGCCCTTGATTTTGCAATCAAATTCCCTTTATCTTGTCTGGGTCTTTAGGCATGGAATTATTTTTGGGCCTCAGTTTCCTGATCTCTTGAAATGTTGATTACTATAAGCCTGATAAGTCAGACCTCATGATGTTTCCAGTAATAACACTAATAATACCATTATTTAAACCACAGCCTTTTTAATTGTACTAAACCATGACAGATTTTATATAGATAAATAGTAAAATCATCAAACTGTTAAGTCATTTTATTGTATTTTTAAAAGTGAATTACTATGATCACCATTGTAAAGTAGAATTGATATGTAGAGAGATGAATTTCCTGTAAACATTTTTAGATTATATGCTATTCATCCATTTTAAATTCTTTTTTAAAATTGAAAATCGATTGGTCTCTCACATAATACACTGCAACCAGTATCTTCTCCTTTCTCTCCTCCTAATTCTTTCCCATCTCCTCATGTCCCCAGATCCATTTCTCCTCCCTCTGTTGCCCATCAAAAAGGAGTAGACCTCCACGTGACTGCAAACACAACAAGACAAGATACATTAAAACTACTCAGAAGCCTTCATATTGAGGCTGGACAGTCCATTAGGAGGAAAATGGTGCCCAAGAATGGGCAAAAGAGTCAGAGGCACACCTGCTCACACTGTCAGGAGCCCCAATGTCAAACTAACAACCATAACATATATATACAGAAGTCCTTGGTTGCAGACACTTTTCAGTTACATTCTTAGTGGTGTCGCATGGAGATCTCTTTTTTAAAAATTATTTTATTAGATATTTTCTTCATTTAAATTTCAAATACTATCCTGAATGTCCCCTATACCCTCCCCCCGCCCTGCTCCCCTGCCCACTCACTCCCACTTCTTGGCCCTGGCGTTCCCCTGTATGGGGCATATAAAGTTTGCAAAACCAAGGGGCCTCTCTTCCCAATGATGGCTGAGTACGCCATCTTTTGCTACATATGCGG
>NC_034590.1:76358500-76361329 GCF_900095145.1 Mus pahari | reverse complement strand
TTCTAGCATCTGGCTATTATAAATAAGGCTGCTATGAACATAGTGGAGCATGTGTCCTTATTACCAGTTGGAACATCTTCTGGATATATGCCCAGAAGAGGTATTGCTGGATCTTCCAGTCATAGTATGTCCACTTTTCTGAGGAACCACCATACTGATTTCCAGAGTGGTTGCACTAGCTTGCAATCCCACCAGCAATGGAGGAGTGTTCCTCTTTCCCATGGAGATCTCTTAAAGACCCAGGTTGTCACTATGTCAGAGTATTACTCTCTAAAAATTGAACAATGGGGACCCCATTGCCAAGAACACAATCCACACAACACTTTGAATGTAGAGAGGCTGAATTACATGAAGTCTTCACCCCTAAATCCTAGTCTCTTTGTCATGAGAAGGTTCTAGTTCCTGGGCATTCAGGCAGTGTAGAATGTGGGCTTGCTCTTATGGTGTGGGCGTTAAGTTAAATCAGCTCTTGATTGGCCACTCCTACAAGTTATGCATTACCACTGTCACAGGATATCTTACAGGCAGGATTGATTTTAACTCCAGGATTTGGTGACTGGGTTGACATCCAGGTTTCTTTTTCTTTAATCTGCATTTAACCTTCCCATGTAACTACAAAAAAAAAATTATCCTGAGTGAGGTAACCCAGATCTACAAATACAAACATAGTATGTATTCTCCTTAAGTAGTGTATTAGTCAGGGTTCTCTAGAGTCACAGAACATATGGAATGTTTCTATACATTAAGGGAGTTTATTTTAATGACCCAACAGTGGGCAACAGTGATGGGAAGTCCAAGAATCTAGCAGGCGCTCATTCGCACGAGGCTAGTTGTTTTAATTGGTTTTCTGTATAAGCTGGAATTCTGAAGAAGTAGGTTCTGACAGGTGTACTGGAAGGTTCTGTGCAAGCAGGTGAAGAAGAGTGAGGCTTCTTTCTTCCATTGGCCTTATGTAGGCCTCCAGCAGGTGTGGCCCAGATAAAAGGTATGTACCACCATGTCTGGGTCTGTCCCAGGCTGGCGTTGAACTTAGAGATTTGCCTGTCTCAGTCTTCTGGGAGTGTGTGGAAGGCTGCCTGTATGCAGGTGAGGGCAAGTGAAATCTTAATTAATCAGATAAGGTAGAGCCTATGATTGGGCAGTGGAAAAAGAAGGCAGAGCTGAAAGTTTTAGAGAGGGGACAGAGAGACAGAAAGGGGGTAAGACAGAAATGAGACAATCTGGAACCTATAGGAGTAGAAGACAAACCAGATCCACATGGCCTAAAGAGTCACAGGTAGCTATAGATATTATAGAAGGACAATAGAGTAATATAGGGTACATTTGCCCCATCTAGGTGTGTAGCTTGTATTTATATCAATTGAGTTTTAAGTTCTTTGTATGGGCATTTTGGGAGTGGAAGATTTACTGTTATAAATCTGATTGATAAATTATAAACCCCTGGAGTTTTCATTTTACTGGGTTATAGGGATTTGTGGGAGCAGTTGCCTGACTTTCTGCCAGCTAGCCTCAGGGGGCTATTGGCCTGGGAAGATCAGGGTGGCCTGGCAGCCAGCTAGCCTCAGGAAACATGGGGGTAGGCAAGACTGCTGATACAGCCTCATAGCCAGTTTTAGAGTGGATTACATGCTACAGGAGTGTACCACCTTGCCTGGGCCTAAGATTTTCAAGGGCACTATGCTCAAGATATGGATGAAAAGCATGTTTCATCTCATGTCAAGATCTGGGTCAGAAGCCTTTGTCTTCCATACTCAAGGTTTGGATCACAGGTGTGCCCTCCAATTCTGGATCATAGTTCATTCCAGATGTAGTCAAGTGACAACCAGGAAAAACAATTGCAAGTGGATTTTAGCTGTTAAGTAAATGATAATCAAGCTATAATCCACAGACCCACAGAGGTTACATAAAGAGGAGGGATGCATGAACTTCTCTAGGGAGGGGAAATAGAATAGATTTTGCAGGTGTACTGGGGTTAGGTGGAGAAGTGAACAGGAGAGATCAGATTGTCAGGGAAAGGAACAGGGAGAAAGAGTGTGGGGAAAAATAGGTAGAATTAGAGACTATTTGGTGGTGGTGGGGCAGTCGTGTGGATACTACCTGGAATCTATGAGGGTGATCACTCTAGTGAGGATTTCTAGTAATGGAGGATACAGAATCTGAACTGTCCATCTTTTTAGCCAGACAAAACATCCAGTGTTGTGATTGGGTTGGATTTCATTTTAAATTCTTTTTCCCTGTACCTTTTCTTTAAAAGTTTAACTTTTTGCAATATGTAATCAATAACAAGAAATAAAGCAAGGAATCTTGGGAGAATTAAATAGCAAGTAGGGGAATTAAATAGCAGAAGTGAAATCAAGTGGGAATGAAAAGAGAGGGACAGGATAAGAAAATAATTAATAATAATAATAATAATAATAATAATAATAATAATAATAATAATAATAATAAATCTTTGCTCTGGTGCACTGCTGGGGAGAGGGCGGCCTACAGAGGCGACAGGGCTGCTGGGACAGACTCTGTTTCTGGCTCCAGACATTCAGCACCTTTTCTGCCAGAGAAGAGCTGGTAAGAGAACAATCTTTGCTCAGGTGCATCGCCAGGGAGAGGGTGGCCTGCAGAAGCGACACAGCTTCTGGGAAAGATCCAGTTTCTGGCTCCAGTCATCCAGCACCTTTCCCACCGAAGGAGGGGTGTCCACCCAGGAGGAGTCTCAAGGCCTGAGCCAGTAGGAGAGCCATCTTTGCTCTGGTTCGCCTAGGCTCCAGTCTTCACTGTCGAGAGTGTGGACCCCAGAAGCTACACACCTTTGGGACAGACAGAAGCAACCTA
>NC_034590.1:76356523-76358145 GCF_900095145.1 Mus pahari | reverse complement strand
CAGGACTGCTGACAGAGGCTAACAGAATCACAGGAGGAACAAGCTCCAACCAGAGACAACTATAAAAACTAACTCCAGAGATCACCAGATGGCAAAAGGCAAACATAGGAATCTTAATAACAGAAACCAAGACCACTCACCATCATCAAAACTTGGACTCCCACCTCAGTCAGTCCTGAATACCCCAACACACCCAAAAAGCAAGAACCGGATTTAAAAGCATACCTCATGATGCTGATAGAGGAGTTTAAGAATGGCATTATTAAAGAAATGCAGGAGATCTTTGCTAAAGAGGTACAAGTCCTTAAAGAAAAACAGGAGAATACTTCTAAAGAGGTAGAAGTCCTTAAAGAGAGAGAGGAGAACAGAAAAAAAAAGGTGATGGAATTGAAGAAAAGCATCCAAGACCTAAAAAGAGAAATAGAAACAATAAAGAAAACCCAAAATGTGACAACTCTGGAGAGAGAAACCTTAGGAAAGAAATCAGGAACCATAGATGTGAGCATCAGCAATAGAATACAGGAGATAGAAGAAAGAATCTCAGCTGCAGAAGATTCTATAGAGAACATGGGCACAACAATCAAAGTAAATGCAAAATGCAAAAAGATCCTAACTCAAAAAATCCAGGAAATCCAGGACACAATGAGAAGACCAAACCTTCAGATAATAGGAGTAGATGAGAATGAAGATTTTCAACTTAAAGGTCCAGCAAATATCTTCAACAAAATTATAGAAGAAAACTTCCTGAACCTAAAGAAAGAGATGTCCATGAACATAAAAGAAGCCTACAGAACTCCAAATAGACTGGACCAGAAAAGAAATTCTTCCCCACATATAATAATCAGAACAACAACTGTACTACATAAAGATAGAATATTAAAAGCAGCAAGGGAAAAGGGCCAAGTAACATATAAAGGCAGGCTTATTAGAATAACACCAGACATCTCACCAGAGACTATGAAAGTCAGAAGAACCTGGACAGATATGATACAGACCCTAAGAGAACACAAAAGCCAGCCCAGGTTACTATACCCAGCAAAACTCTCAATTACCATAGATGGAGAAATCAAAGAATTCCATGACAAAACCAAATTCACACATTATCTATCCACGAATCCAGCCTTTCAAAGGATAATAAAGGGAAAGCATCAACACAAAGATGGAAACTCCATCATAGAAAAACCAAGAAAGTAATCCTTCAACAAACCTAAAAGAAGACAGCCGCAAGAACATAATCCCAACTTTAACAATGACAACAACAAAATAACAGGAAGCAATTAATTTTCTTTAATTTCTCTTAACATCAATGGACTCAATTCCCCAATAAAAGACATAGACTAATAGACTGGCTACACAAACAGTACCCAACATTTTGCTGCTTGCAGGAAACCCACTCAGGGAAAAAGATAGACACTACCTCAAAGTGAAAGGCTGGAAAACAATTTTCCAAGCAAATGGTCCAAAGAAACAAGCTGGAGTAGCCATTCTAATATCAAATAAAATTGGCTTCCAACCCAAAGTTATCAAAAAAGACAAGGAGGGGCACTTCATACTCATCAAAGGTAAAATCTACCAAGAGGAACTCTCAATTCTGAATATTTATCTTCCAAATACAAGAGCAG
>NC_034590.1:76352537-76356512 GCF_900095145.1 Mus pahari | reverse complement strand
TAATTCTGCAAAGAAAGTTGTTGTTATTTTGGCAGGGATTTATTCTCTAGATTACCGTGGTTTGGAAAGACATTTTAAAAATCATTTATTATATTTCATGTATATGAGTACATTGTCNCTGTCTTCAGACATACCAGAAGAGGGTATCAATTCCTGAAATGGATGGTTGTGAGCCACAGTATGGTTGTTGGGAATTGAACTCAGGACCTCTGGAAGAACGGTCAATGCTCTTAACCACTGAGCCATCTCTCTAGGTCTAGACATCTCAACAACAGTATTTCTTNCAATCTATGAACACAGGTTACCTTTCCATCTGTTTATATTCTTTTTAATCCCATTAATTGTTAGTTTATACTCTTCATTGTGAAGATTTTTTACATATTTGCATAAATTTATTTATAGATAATTTTGTGATAATTACTGTAAACAAAATTATTGCCCTGCTCCCCCTTAGATTATTCACTGTTAACACACAGAATTGTTATANATCATTATTAATTTTGTGTTCTGAAAACTTACTCAAAAGTTTTTTTTAACACAATGCATAAAATTTGTTTTTCATGCATACAACCTTTTTTTATAGGATTTGTCTTCTACAAATTTTCTTCAGCGTTTCTGCCACTCAGTTTTTTTTGCTTTTTGTTTTTGTCCTTTACTTTTTGTCTAATTCATTTTGAGACAGTCATTTACTTTACAACAAATTGCCCTTTTTACNTTTAGTAAAACAAAACAAAACAAAGCAAAACATTCCTATAGTTTAAAGTTTCTCCTTACAAAAATCATAATTTTCTTGGAAGTTTGCATAGATTTTCTCTTATTATCCTAAGAAAATTTAATTACCTATAACAATTAGGTTAATAGTANTGTAATTTTTAAAATATTTACTTATTTATTATTTCACGTGTTTAATTGCATGAATGTGTGTGTACCACATGTGTGCCTGGTACCTGTGGACATCTAAAGAGAACATCACATCTCTTGAGATTGGAGTTACACATGGTTTTGAGCTACCATGAAAATTGAATCTGGGTCTTCTATAAGAACTACAAGTGCACTTAATCTCTGAGCCAACTCTTCAGCCCATCCGTAGTAATCTAAACTTATCATGCATAATAGGAACCAAGTAACTGAAGTACCATGCCAGCACTCCGCAATCGCACAGTCTTTGAATCATAGCTTCTAGAAGCACGATTCTCTCACAGTCAGCTTGTCATTGCACAGACATGTTTCCTTGCAATCTTAAATAATTTCTGCTATTTCTTTATTAAACTGAAGAGCAAAATTTTAGGTTTTTATAGATTTAGGAGTTATGTTGTTGTTATAGACCTCCCTAAGCTTTTTTCAAATTATATACTATATATGATATTTATTTATTCAGGGTTCTAGGTATGCTTGAAAAATATTCTACCACTGAGCTTCATCCGTATCCCAACTCACTTGGATTGCTTATGAAGATGAGACTATAAACAGTATGTCACCATCTTAAATTATTTTTCTTACTCATAAATTTTATTTATATTTTAGTATTAATCACAGCCATGGAATGTTATGCATTTCTGTCACATTTGATGGTGAAAGCTCTTGAGACATTTCTGCCTTAATGGAATCACAAATATTTTTTATTTTTGTAAAGATTAAGTAATTCTTGGTGAACTTGAAAACATTTGGGTTTTGTATTTTCTTCAGTATTTACTGTATGTGGCACAGATAACTTTATAAAGGGGAGAGAGATTTACTCATGTAATGCTTTTGGGTCTGTATCAGCTCAGTTCTGGTGAGGGCTGTATCCTGTCATGTCAGCTACAGTGGTCATAACTGACCTAATGAGACCAAGCTTACTCCTTGTAGAGCAATCTTCACACTAGAATTGCTAACGATTGTTGCTTGTAGGTTTTAAAACATGCTTGCTCCTTTGCCTGGAGTCCTGCCCTCAGCTTAGTTCCCAGATCACATTCAGCCAGCCTGTGCTTGTAACTTAGCTCTGCCAACTGCCAGTTGGCTGTTCCCCCACCCCTATAACCCAGGAACGGTGATCCTCCAGTCACTCATGCTTTGCCAAGCCATCAACAACCACACTGGCTGCCCACTTTCTCCTCCTGCCCACCTTAGCATCATGGATGGGAAAGAAAACACTAGACAGTTTTAATATTTTAAATCTATCCAGAAAACTCAATGGCTGGGCAAAGAAATTCCTGCCCTAATCTCATCAACTAGTTTTCTCCATTTTCTTTGGCTTCCCACTCCTAGCTGAGGCTACAAACTCTAGGGCCCCCAAGACCTACATGTCTGCTTCTTCTTCCTCACTCCAAACCTCATTTGAAAACTTTGTTCTGCTCCCCTTCTCTTCCTCTTGGGACCCAGAAGCCCCATCTTTCCCCTTCTTCCAACAATTGACACAATCAAGAACCAACTAGCAAATCAACACCTCCCTCTACAAAGGGTGACATGAAAAAACACCTCTTAATTCTAATGACCTTAGGACCTTACAGTAGGCCCTACCTACCCTTAAAGCTCCACTGCCCTATGATATTGTCACTCTGGACATCATGTCTAAGCACATGAATGGGGGAGGCAGGCTGTATTGGATTCATAGTTCTTAATTTTCTGAAGCAACATTTCATTAATATATGTACTTGTTTTTATCTACATCAGTAAATTAGAGCTTTTATAATTTAATTTTGACAATTATGTAAGTGGGTAAGGAATACCACTTGCATGTCATGTACAGACATACATACACAGAGCTTTGAGCTTCCATTTAAATGTGCAGGGTATGAAACTAATTTATTAAAGGGTGCTTGGATCTCAATTATCTTTTCTGTTAAAGAGAACAAGATTTTCTTCCTAGATTGCTAAATCTTTTACCTATTTGTTTAAAAGGTACCCCATTTTCCTTCCCAAGGACTTTTTGAAAGAGCAATCTTCATTTCTTTTAATATTTTGATGCTTTTGTGCATCAACTAAAGAATGTGCTTCATTATCCTGGTAGCATTTTATATCCTTTAAAAAAATCTGTATTGTTGCGCAATAATTATGGTGGATCAAAGATCATTAAAATTTAGCAGTAAAACAAATAAAACATAAAATTACTCTAAAAAGGTAGAGTAGCTTTGCTTATCTACAAATATCATGCCTGCGTTAGATCTTTTTATTGTAGCATTTTGACCCTTCCTAAGTGATAGAAGACTAGTGCTTTGATAAAGGAAGGATTTGAAAATATTTTAAAAGTAGTGAGGAAAAATTAAAATCAGAAATGAAGTTTATTTTTCTGTCTATCTAAAACACACCAGACATTTTCTGAATATTGTCATGTCTGATACGAGAGGAAGTTGTGATTATAGGTCTCTAGGCCAAAAATTACCCACCAGAAGTTATATAGAACAATTTAATTTGTTCAGTGGCTTGCAGTTTGAATTAGGTAAGAATTCTAAGAGGCAGTTATTTTCACCAGAGTAGAGATAGCATGCTTATATGTGGATTGCAAGCAGTTCAGTGCTTTGTGTGCTGTGCTCAGAAGTCAAGGGGTGTCTTCCTTATGAGCATGAGCTATTCACTTCCAGTTTTCACTGTTATGTGACTGATCCTAAATTCAGTTTTTTTTAACCCTTTGTTTTCTAGGAATTCACCAATGTGGGCCATTTGCAGTGCTTTCTTTTTTCAGTTTTGCTGAAAAAAGATGGAACAACATAGAGGAATATAGACATTATTTTTCATATATAAATCATAGAAAATATCATAAACAATTCTGTCTTTTCAAATAAGTTGGCAAATTATTCTTGGAAATAATTTAATTGATATACAGCATCACTTTAAAAATCAAGCATTAATCTAATACCTAAATGAGGCCTCTGTACAAACATTTTCTTTAAGTTTTTAAAATTAGTCTGTTCTCTATCTCTTATTTTTTATTATTATTATTTTCTTTATTTACATTTCAAATGCTATCCCAAAAGTTCCCTATACCCCCCCCCCCCC
>NC_034590.1:76324186-76351977 GCF_900095145.1 Mus pahari | reverse complement strand
TAACCATCTCGATAATCATATCTTGTTATGTCATTATTAGTTACTAGAGCAATTTTTATTTTTTCCTTTCAAGCAATGCTTACACCATGTGAGTCTTAGGACAGAGGAGTGTGAGGAAAAGAAATGTTCACAAGATGACAGTCGAGGAGCACACAACAGTGCTATTAATGAAACTGTCCTTTGCTCATGATAACACCCAGAAACCATGTCTTTTATTGCTCTTTATCTTGAGCCCTATCCAAAGCTCTGCCTCATAGCAGGGATTTAACTAAGGTTTACGTAAAAAAGAAAAAAAAAAACCTAAGTTGGGTAGTTCTATACATGCATAGTTATAAATTTTTAATTTTTCAAAAACTTAATATTTTTTAATTTATATTTTTCCCATTAATTTTTTAAATTTATTCACTTTCTATTCACTGGCCTGCCTCCTCATGGTCTCCCCTCACATAGCCCCTCCCCCACCCCTCTCTCTACTCCTCTGAGAGGGTGAAGGCCTCCCTGAATAATCCCTACCCTGGCACATCAAGTCTCTGCAGGGTTAGCCATATCCTCTTTCACCAAAAAATAAATAAAATTAAATAAAATAAAAAAATAAAAATAAATAAAAATTAAAATCAAACTAAATTTACATTTATTCATTTATTTAGTTTTTTTTTTTTTTTTTTTTTTTTTTTTTTTTTTTTTGATAGAGTCTCTTTATGTAGCTCTGGCTGTCCTGGAATTTGCTAAGTAGAACGGGCTGGTGTTGAACTCAGAGAACTGCCTGTCTCTGCCTCTTAAGTGCTGGTATCAAAGGGGTGGACCACCACACAAAGTTTGGAATTTAATTGTTTAAAATTTTCTATTTATTATCACTTTTTTTGTCCCTGTGAAGGCCAGAAGAGTGCATTGGATCTCCTGGAGTAAAAATTACAGGTGATTTTATGCTACCTGATATGAGTAGTAAAAACTAAATTTGGGTCTTTTTAACCTCTGAGCCATTTCTCCCCTCTTTTTGTATATTTAACTTGAACTTTTGGTAAAATAGTAGTTTGGAGAATATATACAGGATGAGTCACTAATTCTAAACTCCTAGGATAAATCCAACCTGTGTTTTTAATTGGTTGGATTTAATTGAGTTACAAAAATGCTCATCACGGAAGAGAATATAACAGATGACAAGGAACTGTCAAGGATTTTGAGAATTTATACTAATTCATTATACTAATGCAAGAGAAACTCTGCATTTGGGAAATCAATCAATGTTAGATCAGTTTTTGTAGGATAATTTAAAATCATTAAGTATTTTCTCTTTTTTTCTCTCTAGATATAGGAAAGGATTATTTGCCTTTCTGAATGCAGTGTACATCCTTTTAAAACTGTTAATTACCTATGTACAGGAATGTAGTAACTAAAAGTAAAACTATTTTTATTCCCAAAAAATATGACTTAAAATGTTGAAAATCTTGAAGGGGGAACAAAAAAACTGCCTTGAACTAACATAAGTATAAGAAAATTTCCAGGTACAAGTTTAAAATAAAAAACGCTTTTCATATATCAACAAAGAATAATTGAATTGTGTTTCAAATTAAGAGCGTATTACTATTTAAAGCAGTTACATATAAACCTAACAAAACATGGACAAGGGTTATGTGAAGGAGACTGCAAAATTCTGATGGAACAGATTGAAGAGTACGTAAACAATGAAGAAATATTCTGTAATTCATGCTGTTAAAATTCTAATTGCCCTACAGATCCTTAGATGAAAGAGTTAACAGAGTATATGTACCTGCCAATTATAAAAATAGATGAATTATATGTGATATGATTAGGGCAGTTGTATAGTGCTCAACTACATGTTTCAGAGGCTGAGAACTAGGTTCAAAATCCTGGAAGGATGACTTTGCACTGTCAATCTAATTTGTAAAACCTTGAAAAGTTGCTGAAATTGAGTACATGCTGAATATCTGAACATCTGAACTCTAATGTCAGCAGTGGCAACAGCAATAGGAACAGCCACTGGGAAAAGAAAGGTAGCTTGTATCTTGCTTCATCTCACTTCTTCAATGGAGCAGTTTATGCTGTTAATGATCTCATCTTTATTCAGGGCAGGTGCTTCCGTACTCTTCATTATCTGACATGTCATAACTATGTGAAAAAGCCTTCACACATATTCAGTTGTGGTGCACAATTCTAGAAATCTTCTACCCAGTTATGTTGTCACTGCACATCGATTATCACACTACCTCTTTACAGCTTGATCTGTTGTGGATAGCTCTGGGGCTATTTGTAATTTGATGCTAATTCTGTTCTGTGAGGGGTTG
The DNA here is from genome assembly GCF_900095145.1 of Mus pahari. Classification (NCBI taxonomy): domain Eukaryota; kingdom Metazoa; phylum Chordata; class Mammalia; order Rodentia; family Muridae; genus Mus; species Mus pahari. The sequence goes on along the minus strand of NC_034590.1, from coordinate 76,349,674 downwards.
TGAGCTAGGAATGAGTTAGCACTCAGGTGATTTTCTGTAAACCTTCTTCCCACATTAATTTGTAAAATAAAGGCTAGAGGCAGTGATTGGGCAGATAAAGAGAGGTGGAGCTGAAAGTTGGGAGAGAAAAGAGGAGGAATGGGAGAGAGAGAGAGAGAGAGAAGACTAAGAAGGAGGTGGAAGAAAAGTGGAGCAGAAGCACATGGCCTGGAGAAACTGCAAGTTATAAGATGGGGAAGATGGTAGTGTAGTGGTAGATTTGCCCAATCCCCGTGCACAACTTGTATTCATATTAATTAAGTTGTGTTTTTATTTCCAGGTCATATTTGGGTTGGAGATTTACCACAACATTGATCATTATAGATTCACTATAATCCTAACAAAACCCCCCACCAAGTTATTTTCTAAATAACTAACCAAATGAAGCTTATATGAAAGAAGAAAAGGAACAGAACAACTAGTTCAGGATTAAAAGAGAAAAATAGAATACTGACACTTTAAGGCTTAATAAATAGGTATATCAATCAGTGACACATAGCATTGATGAAGACTTTTAAAAATCAATGGAAAATAATAGGGTCCAAAATATACCATGTAAATAGAATTAATTTAGGTATTTTTGATGTCTTTAAAGCCAGGAAAGTGGAATTTTAAAGTCCATTTCATAAATTACTAAAATGGTTTAAGTACAACCTTACACGATATCTGATCCCCTCAACCAAATGTTTTAAAGACAAAATTTTCATGAAGCTATAAACTTAAACATTGACTACCTAAATCTTAATATTTGTAAGCATGCTTATAAGAATTAATAAATTAAATTTTATTATTTAAAACCATGATAATAAAACCCACAAAATCCAAAAGTGTTTTATGTTAGTCAAATATATTGATATACATACAAATCCTTTGATTAGCTTAGATAAAAACAATGGATTTGTTTTCAAAAATTAACCTTTATATGCAAATGATAACTGTAAGATTTTCATGAAGACTGTGATACATACAGAATGTTAGCTATATGTACATACATATTTGTGAAATATCTTTGCATTACTTTTCCATTTCATAATGGGAATTACAGAAGATCCTACCTCACAAACAGTAGCATTCCTAATGTAGGGACACTTACTTCATGCACTTCTTTAAAAAGGTTACTCATTTAGTATTACTAACACAATGTAGTATATTTGATAATAAATTTCAACTAACAGTTGTGTCACTTATGTGTAAAAACTATTTGCTACCTGATTGTGTTTTCCCCTAAATAAAACAAAACAGCTTTCTCCCTAAGTTTCTTATCTTACTAATTTAAGACCAGGAAGACAAAAACAATGAAAAGAGAAAGGAGACTTCAGGACTGCTAACTTATTTCTCCCGAGTTTCAAATATAGATTTGTGTGTATTTATTTGAAACATAGATATCTTGTTGGGAAGCAAAGCTTTCTAAATTTTGTTGGCTCAAAAAATATAACAGAATAATTAATATCAAGTAAAATGAAAGATATAAAATTTTGTAAATACAAATATATTTTGGTAAGAATATTAAAAGCATAATTTTAGATGAGAGGGCATATGATTTGTAGATTTTATGGTAACTGAAAGTTTATGTGTATCAAAAAATTGTTTATAAAAGTTAAAACTTGAAAATAGTATGTTGAGTTGGTGAGATAGCTCAGTGGGTAAAGCCATGGGAGGTAAAGCCACTGAGTTTGATCCTTAGACCTCAGAACTGACCTCCACACTTATGCTGTGTCACCTAAATTCCCAAGACACACACACATAGACACACACACATACACACACACACACACACACACACACACACACAGACACAGAGCAAATATGAAAGTATTATATTTTATAAAACCTTGCTTAAAGAACAAGTATTTTATGTTTTATTAAAATAGCTGTATATATTACTAATTAGGAGACTCTGTGTTAAAGGAATAAAAGTTTGTTTAAAAATATTTGTCAAGCTTCATTTTAGTGTTATAGAACCAAATTTTATTCATTTGTCAATACTGCTGTAACTGAAGCTCTGGTTGTTCAATAATCATAGATCGAGGCCCAAATCAATGAGGATATAGAGGCTAAAAGGAATATCAGTATTTTGGCCATTTCTCCCAGGTTAACAGATTACCAAGGGAGCAGGGAAAAGTAGGATCTCTCTAAGAGTCTTACAGCTTCAGTAAATCAGCTGCCTTCCTAATCTGAGAGGCCAAGGAGCAAGATCTCAAAAATCTGACTATGACCAGTACACCATTCACATGATTGGGACCATCACAGAAAGAAATGTTTTCAATGCTTTCAAGGAAAGCCATGTTTAACAAGCCCCTGACCCATATAAACAAAAGGCACAACTTCAAAGAAATTAAAAGAACCAACAAAAGCAGGCAGATTTTAGCATTTAGCTTTCTTTCTTTCTTTCTTTCTTTCTTTCTTTCTTTCTTTCTTTCTTTCTTTCTTTCTTTCTTTCTTTCTTTCTTTCTTTCTTCTTTTTAGATTTAAGTTTTTTGTTTTGTTTGTTTGTTTGTTTTTGTTTTTTTGAGACAGGGTTTCTCTGTGTAGCCCTGGCTGTCCTGGAACTCACTCTGTAGACCAGGCTGGCCTCGAACTCAGAAATTCACCTGTCTCTGCCTCCTGAGTGCTGGGATTAAAGGTGTGCGCCACCACGCCTAGCTCGAAGTATTTTTTAAATAGGATATTTTCTTTATTTACAAAAGTTATCCTCCTTTCCTGGTTTCTCCTAAAAAAAAAAAAAAAAAACCACCCCCCCATCTCCTATCCCCTCCCCCTGCTCACCAACCCACCCACTCAACTTCCAGGCCCTGATATTCTCCCACACCAGGGCATAGAGCCTTCACAGGACCAAGTGCCTCTCCTCGCATTGATGTCCGACTAGGCCATCCTTTGCTGCATATGCAGCTGGAGCTATGCATTCCACCATGTGTACTCTTTGATTGTTGTTTTAGTCCTTGGGAGTTCTGGGGGTATTCGTTAGAATGCAGCACAGGTTAAAGATTTAATTCACACCAGGATCTCAGGATCCCAGAGGCAGCTTGAATCCCAGGAACTCTGACACACCCAGAATCTCAGGATCCCAGGATCCCAGAATCACAGGATGACAGAGACAGCTGGGCTATGAGGAGTTCTGAAACAACTAGGATTACAGGAAGGACAGGCTGCAGTCAGATAGTGAGGGCAGGCTACACTAGAGATATTCAGATGGCCGGAGGCAAGTGTAAGAGCATAAGCTATAGAAACCAAGTTTACTTGGCATCATCATAACCCAATTCTCCCACCATAACAAGTCCTGTATACACCATCACACAAGAAAAGCAAGACTCAGATCTAAAATCACTTCCCATGACAATAATAGAGGACTTTAAGAATGACATAAATAACTCCCTTAAAGAAATACAGGAGAACACAAAAGAGGAAACACAAAAATCTCTTAAAGAATTACAGGAATACACAAGCAGGCATAGTAATTTTCACTCACTCTGTTATGGGATTGGTTGACATTCCTACCAAACCTGAAAAGACTGATCTGTTACTGTGCAGATTTTTCCCATTTTTTTCCTGGTCATTCCTGGTTGTTGCCCTCCTCCCCCGCCCCTGCCCCCATGACATTTTAGAAAATTCCATAACTTTATTATTTTTCCACCATAAAGCTTCCCATGAATCAACTTCTTTCCTACTACATTGTCTTCCTGACTCATCCCCTCCCAGGGACTCTCCTACCTCTCTCCTACCATTAATCCATCCTCAGGCTCCTCCTCCCCACTGCTGTTATTCATCATTCTCCAATACTAATCAATAGCAGGTCCCTTATTCCTCTGTGCTAGATTCAATATCTAATTCCTGAGGGATTTGTGGGACTTACTTCTATAATTATCAGGCTACATTTTATGGCCTACTAACTCACTCCACAACCATGTGTTATGGCAGTATAAAATCCAGATGACTTTTACCCTTAAAGGTAAGGCTTATGACTAAGTAAGGAAGCTATAATTTCTACCCACTTGGCCATCTTCAACCTTCTATCTGATAGTCCTCTTTTTGTCTCACATTTCCTAGTCCTGAATCTCAGAAATAGTATATTATTTACCTTAACTCATCTTGTCACAATGTCTCCTCTTCTATACAGACTCTCACATCCAAAACTCTACTCTGATCTTGCTAGTCCATTTGTCATCAAATTTGCAATTCATAACTTATGCCCTAAGCCAGGTCTGCACACCCATCATCAATGAGCCAATTAAAAAGAGCAGTATTAATAGAAAAATGAGAAATAAAGAAAACACTGAGACTTTACAATGCGGCCTTTGGGAGAAGAGGTACAAAGAGATTCCCAAGTCCCTCAAGTTCATCTTCAGGATCTTGAAATGTTAAATGGAGGGAAAGCAAGGATCAGCACATGTGAGTACTTCGTCAAGGTATAGTTTTGCCTACCATTGACCCATCATTATCTAGACTTCATTTCCAGATTGGCCTGACAATTTGTTTGATCTGAGAGAAATCTCAAAGATATAAGTTCTTCCTTTGGCTAACATTCCTTCTTTTCCCCAGCCTGAGGGTGTTGGTGGAAATTCGCATTTTTTGGTGAACAGTCTGAATTGTTTCAGCAATCTGATAGTAAGAATGAGACAGAAGAATCTCTTTAGAACATCTTCATTTGTTGCAGACAGGTTACACTCCCAAAGAGATTTTGAAGTGGCCCTTATTTCTTTGGCCAGGCCATCACCTTTCACATGCTAACCTTCAATCTTTCCTCTAATATGCAGATGACCTCGTCTGAATCCCCTCCCATGAGCCATCTCTACAAGACTCTATTGTCTTTAATTTCCTGGTATTATTAGCTGTATTAGGCAGGAACAGATCCTATAGCATGAATATTTATTGAACGGGATTTGTTGTATTGGCTTATATGACATTATCTGGGTAGTTCAAAAATGGCTTCTGGTACTGAAGGCTTAGGGATTAGATGACTCCTAGAGTTTTCAGTTTATGATGAATGCTTGAAGAAGTTCATTTTAACATCAGTGGGGACGTTGCAGAATGGCAATGGCAGAATAAATGCACTTGCCTACAAGCATGAAGAAAGAGGCAAAAAGCAAATTTCCCTTTTTCTATCTTTCTTTTATCTGTGTTGTGGTGACCATGTTTTGGGTGGGCCTTCAAACTTCAAATAATCTGACCGAGAGAGTCCCACATGTGTGCTCCATAGCTTACATTTTAGGTGATGCCAGATGTAGTCAAGTAGACAACTAAGACTAACCATCATATGAGGCATCCCCCTTGTCAGGGTCAGATAGCTTCACCATGAACCTACCCTAGTTTTACTCCACTTCTCTCTTCATCCAACATACATCAAAGCCATGAAACTACAAAGCAGTACATGTTTCCCCTGCTTCCAGACCAAATGCAATCTTCTTTCCTTTTTTGGGACTAATGAGTTAAGTTTGTATTTGGACTCAAAAAATTAGGGTCTTAGTTAAAATTCTTTACCAAGATATTCATGGTCCCCTCTAGACCCCTCCCAACCAGCCAAGCTTTTATGACTCAAACATAAAGAGGTCCCTCTACCCTCTTCTACTTTAGAGATCCTAGACCCTAAAGAAAGAACTCCATCCAGCTGAAGGCTATGTCATTGTCACAGAAACCGTCATCTTAGAAACCTACATTGGAATTCATAACAGGCAGAATTCACTGACATTCCACTAGTCTAAAACCAAAAGGTTATTGCCCACACTGACCATGAACATGCATACCCCACTCTCTGCTCTCATGAATTAATTTGGTAAAAGTGAGGCTTTTTCATCTCAGAGCAGACTCATTTAATTAAAAGTAAATTATTGTATAAGCTCTTATAACTTGTCTTTGTCATCAGGACACCAGGGCATTTCTGAGCAGACAGCCAAAGGCAACACAGGAGCTGATGTTATTGCTGAACTGGAAGCACTATCCACTTCTTCATATTCTTCCAATATACAGTGTCCTCCTCTACTAATGTACCTGTCCTATTCCTTGTCTCAGGTCAGCATATTTAACCTCATCACAGGGTTCTCAACTAGAAAAAAGGAAGCCATTTTCAAAGACTCAGGGTATATTTTCAGTAACTATTGTTTTCTTTTCTGCTCAAGAACAGGCTCCAACTTGCACATTATATGTTGAATTCCATGGGAGATATCTTACCTTGCTCTCTCTCTACTCTCCCCCCTTGCTATAGGCTCTCCACATCACCATTAAGCTGTCACCAAAGGCAACCTCCCTTTCTTACCCACCAGGCCTGAGATCATCTTCCATGACAGGACTGAAAATTTTCCTTCTATTGACTCTGCTATCTTCTCTCATTGGTAGACATACTGTCTGGTTGAATGTTAGCATTCTCTACCAGGTATGAGAAAGCACAGAAAGAGTTTTCTCACATCCTATCTCACATTCTTCATTTTGGTCTGCTCCCAGCTATCTACAGTCTGGCAGCAAACTTGATATTGTTTCTAAGACAACTCAATATACCACTCCCACCTTAGGTATTAACTATTCTTTCATATCCCTACAGACCACAGTCCTCAAGGAAAGTAGAATATACCAACACTGTTCTCAAACAACACTTACCTAAAATAATGTGTGAACTCAAACTGTTCTGACCAACTCTTCTGCTCTGCTTCCCGTATGAGGTCCTCTCAGGCATCCCCTTAGCCTCAGCCCCTTCAGATCCATTGCAGGGTAGGTCCACTACACAGCCCTCTTCCTAGAACCTCTCACATTTCTTGATGTATGGTCTGTCTTACAGCTGACTAGATGCACTTACAACCTTTACCTAGCTTCTTTATGCACTATCGTATGCCTATTCCTCATCTTGCAGTCTCATGAGCTCCACTTGGGTGGTTGAGTTTACATTTTAAACTTCTCCTGATCTTCTCAAACACATTAGCTAAAAGAAACATGAGTTAGGCAATCTCTGCTTTGAGCCTTAGATCCTATCTGATGGCACCTAAAACCTTTCAGTTGGTAGAAGATAGGGGTTTGCTTGAATTTTCTGAAATACCTAATAATTACAAGGTTGTTAGGTCAAGTACAGAAGTGGACACAAATAACTAGGGACTAAGACAGCCCAAAACAACTTGAAAAACATGCAACATTCCAACTGTCCAAAATAGTTTTGCTGTAATCAGTCAGCCTTGTAGAAATATTAATGTATTTTTAGCCTCTTCTCCCCATAAACTTCTGCTAATAACTTCCTCATATCTTTTAGGCCAGTCCCCACCATTTGCTCAACAATTTCATTTCCCAGTCAAAGCCCATTTCTCATAAATGTCTATTTTTTAACCACAAGCAAAAAGGGAGTGTCTGTTAGCTGGGCATCTGTTGATTAACCTAGTTGTTTTGCAAGCTCTTTTTCCTTATATTTTCTTGTTTCTTCTAATTTTTCTTTTGCTGTTACTCCCCAAATTTATACACTGTTCAAATTGTTGAAGTAAGAAGACTTAATAGCACAGTCCTTTTTTTCTGTTATGTTCAGAGCACTGTGAGAGCTTAACAAGTTCTCAACAGTATTGTTTGTAGAGGCTGGCATCTGATGTACAATGGTGTCAGGAGAAAAGGAGAAAAATGCTTTACCCCATTTATGTTGGGATGGGCTGAGCTCTAAAGGCCACGTTAGATAACAGTTAGGCAAATAGCCAAACCAAATGCTAGTAAGAAGCAAGTGCAGTCTCCTCTGGAAATAGCCAGGTACCTTCCTTACCCCCTGCTAATCTACACATTACAAAGGTGATTATTTGTTCTATAGATAAATATCTGAATTCATTTCATAAAGTGTGGAGGCAAAAAATTTTTGCACATTTGAATTAAATGTCTTCAGCCACAAACTTCACAGGAATGTATTTTTTTCTCCAAATGAATTATTAAGGTTTCATGGAGTATTACAAGCTCTTATATATTGGAATTTCTTAGATTTCTTCCAATCTACTCATATTCTAAAATGGGGAACATTAAAGTTGTTTGTGAACCATAGTTCATTCCCCTTTCTAATCACTCAGGTAGAAGCTCATTTCTCATTCTGACTGCCATGGGTAAAAATGTCTCCAGGCTCCCCCAAATCCATCTTCCAAACCCCAGTTCTGGTGGTTTTCTTTTGGGAATATGTCATTCTGTACCTCAGCTCTGAGCTTCTCAACCACCTATAGACTTCTTCTATTTAGTGCCCTATTCATTCATTTATTTATTTACATCCCAAATGTTGTGCCTCATCCCAGTCTCCCATTTGTCTCTGAGAGAGAAGCACCCTTCCCCTATCTCCAGACCCTGGTGCACCAAGTATCTGCAGGATTAGGCACATCCTCTTCCATGAGGTCAGAAAAGACATCCCTCTGCTACATATGTGTCCAGGCCTCCGGCCAGCCTGTATATGGTCTTTGGTTGGTGGCTCGGTCTCTGGGAACTCCCAGGGGTCCAGGTTAGTTGACTCCGTGATTTTTCTGTGGGGTTTTAATCTTTCCCCTAACTCTTCTACAGGGGTCCCCAACCTCCTTCCAATGTTTGTCTGTGGGTACCTGCATCTGTGTTAGTCAGTGGCTGGGTGGAGCCTCTCAGAGGAGTGCTATGCTAGCCTCCTGTCTACAAGCACAACTTAACATCGTTAATAGTGTGAGGCATTTATACCAGCCCATGGGATGGGTATCAAAATAGGGTGGTCTCTGTTGGCCGTTCCTTCAGTCTCTGCTCTATCTTTGTCCCTGCTTTTCATTGAGACAGGACCAATTTTGTGCTGGGCATGGTGGCACATGCCTTTAATCCCAGCACTTGGGAGGCAGAGCCAGGCAGATTTCTGAGTTTGAGGCCATCCTGGTCTACAAAGTGAGTTCCAGGACAGCCAGGGCTATACAGAGAAACCCTGTCTCAAAAACAAAAAACAAAAAAGACAAAAAACAAACAAACAAAACAAAAAGTTTTGTAGGTGGGTTGGTGTCCACATCCCTCCACTAGGGGTCCTATCTGGCTACTGGAGGTAGTCTCTTCAGGTTCCATATCCCAAACGTTGGTCATTTTGCTAAGGTCACCTGCATTGACTCCTCATCCTGGCTCTCTGGGATTTCTTAGAGAATCCCTCCATCCCTGACTCCTGGCAGCTGCATATTTCCATTTGTTCATCTGGTCCTCTGGGGATCTCTCCTCTCTTTCCCCATGCCTGATCCTGCATTTTATTCCCTAGCTCTCTACCCACCCAGATCCCTCCCACTCTTTGCCTCCCATGACTATTTTGCTCCCTCTTCTAAGTGGGATTCAAGCATCCTCACTTGGACCCCTCTTCTTATTTAACTTTTTTTGGGTCTGTGGGCTGTACCATGGGTATTCTGAATCTTTGACTAATATTCACTCATTGGTGAGTATATACCATGCATATCCTTTTGGGACTGGGTTACCTCACTCAAGACAATATTTTCTAGTTCCATTCATTTGTCTGCAAAATTCATGATGTCCTTGTTTTTAATAGCTGATTTTACATTGTGTAAATGCACCACATTTTCTGTATCCATTTTTTGGATGAGGGACATCTGGGTTGCTTCCAGTTTCTGGCTATTATGAATAAATCTGCTATGAACATAGTGATACTCCACACTCTTAGTCCTTATACATACCTCTAGAATGTCTTATCTTGCATTTCACTGAAGAATCTTAGGGTAGATGACAGAGCTCCTGCTGAGCTAAAATCCATTTCCAGTGCAGTATGGAGCCAGTGCTTGGCATGAATGAAGCAGTGCAAGGATAGGGAGCCCCAGTGATCTACTTCCTTCTTCCAGCCTCCTCCCAGGCTTGATCAATTTCATAAAAAGAGGGTCATTGAGGCAGACTGTTATTTAAGAGGCAGATTTATTAGAGCAAATAGTCAGGCACACAACAGTGCTATAGGGCATAAGGAGAGGTCAGACAGCCAGGGGCACTGTAGACTATGTAGCATCACCTAACACATTTGCATGGTAGAGGGTTGGTATTGGTGATTGGCATTTCCCCTGCAGATTCCATCTATATTAAGTTAAGACAAGAACAACAAGAAAAGCAGGGCAGGATACATCCATAGTTACAATGACACAAGACAAAGGATTGAATACATCAAAAGACCAGGGGGTGGGACCAGGCAGCTTGAGGAGGAAGCCAGATGTTAATTGTTATCCGATTATGTTGTTCCTTTGGGCCTAGCAGAAAAACCTGTTTTGGGGGGGTTCTGCTCTAGCAGATCTCATAAATAATGCAATACCACAACCCCCCTATTTCCTAGGCCTTGGTAAATACTTGCATATGAACATAACTTGGATGAAATGAAGATTCCAAAAGTAGGCTAAACTAAGCTTGCCCTGAGATATTTTGACTCTGTTCTTTGTAATGTTTAATCCGTATCACCGGACTTTACTGGAAGTGAATTAGAATGTTAATGAATAGGTAACCTTCTCACTGAATTCTGAGCTCCTGGCTTTAAGGAATTTTTTAGGACTTTGGAACACTGGTGGAAACTTCACCTGTGGTAAAAATTCAATCTTTAAAGGCATTAATAATATTGAAAGAGAGCATACACCATACTAACATGTGAATAGGGTTCTTGTATATATAGATTATTTGGAAATGCCAGGATTCCAGGAGGCTGGGTCCTCAGGTAATACCATGTCCAAATTTCTGAGGAACAGCCAGACTGATTTCCAGATTTATTGTATGGGCTTGCAATTCCACCAACAATGGCGGAGTGTTCCTCTTTCTCTGCATCCTTTCTAGTATCTGCTGTCATCTGAGTTTTTGATCTTAGCCATTTTGACTGGTATGAGGTGGAATCTCAGGGTTGTTTTGATTTGCATTTCCCCAATGACTAAGGATGTTGAACATTTCTTTAGGAGCTTCTCAGTCATTTGGTATTCTTCAGTTGAGAATTCTCTGTTTAGCTCTGTACCCCATTTTTTTTAAAAAAAAATATAGGGCTATTTGGTTGTCTAGAGTCCAACTTCTTAAGTTCTTTGTATATATAGGATATTAGCCCTCTATCAGAAGTAGGATTAGTAAAGATCTTTTCCCAATCTGTTGGTTGCTGTTTTGTCCTATTGACAGTTTCCTTTGCGTTATAGAAGCTTTGCAATTTTATGAGGTCCCATTTGTTAATTCTTGATCTTAGAGCATAATGTATTGGTGTTCTGTTCATGAATTTTTCCCCTGTGCTCATATGTTTGAGGTTCTTCCCCACTTTTTTTTTCTATTAGTTTCAGTGTATCTGGCTTTATGTGGAGGTCCTTGATCCACTTGGATTTGAGCTTTGCACAAGGAGATAAGAATGAATCTATTTGCATTCTTCTACATGCTAAACACCAATTGTACCAGCACCATTTGTTGAAAATACTGTCTTTTTCCCACAGTATGTGTGAGCTGCTTTGTCAAAGATAAAGTGACCATAAATGTGTGGGTTCATTTCTGGATCTTCAATTCTATTCCATTGATCTACCTGTCTGTCACTGTACCAATACCAAGCACTTTTTAGCATGATTGCTCTGTAGTGCAGCTTGAGGTCAGGGATGGTGATTCCCCCAGAATTTCTTTTATTGTTTCGCTATAGTTTTATAGAATAGTTTTTGCTATCCTGGGTTTTTAGTTATTCCAAATGGATTTGCAAATTGCTCTTTCTAACTCCGTGAAGAATTAAGTTGGAATTTTGATGGGGTTTGCGTTGAATGTGTAGATTGCTTTTAGCAAGATGGCCATATTTATTATATTAATCTTGACAATCCATGAGCATGGGAGATCTTTCCATCTTCTGAGGCCTTCTTCGATTTCTTTCTTCGGAGACTTTTTCTGTTAAACAGATCTTTCAATTGCTTAGTTAGAGTCATACCAATGTATTTTATATTATTTGTGACTATTGTGAAGGGTGTTGTCTCCCTAATTTCTTTTTCAGCCTGTTTATCCTTTGAGTGGAGGAAGGCCATTGACTTGTTTGAGTTAATTTTATATCCAGCCACTTCGCTGAAGTTGCTTATCAGGCTTATGAATTCTTTGGTGGAATTTTTGGGTCACTTATTTATACTATCATATCATCTGCAAATAGTGATAGTTTGACTTCTTCCTTTCCAATCTGTATCCCTTATTTTAAGATATATTTTGTTGTTATGTCTCCCTTTCATTTCTGATTTTATTAATTTGGATACTGACTCCATGCCTTCTGGTTAGTCTGGCTAAGGGTTTATCTAGCTTGTTGATTTTATCCAAGCTCTTAGTTTGATTATTTCCTTTCTTCTACTCCTCTTGGGTGAATTTGCTTCTTTTTGTTCTAGATTTTTAAGGTATTTTGTCAAGCTCCTAATGTATGCTCTCTTCAGTTCCTTTTTGTAGGCACTCAGAGCTATGAATTTTCTTCTTATCACTGTTTTCATTATGTCCCATAAATTTGGGTATGTTGTGTCTTTATTTTCATTAAATTGTAAAAGGTCTTTAATTTCTTTATTTCTTCCTTGACCAAGTTATCATCGAGTAGAAGACTGTTGTTTAGCTCCCATGTGTGTGTCGGCTTTCTATTGTGTTTGTTGTTTGTGAAGATCAGCCTTAGTCTGTGGTGATTTGATAGGATGCATGGGATAATTTCAACCTTCTTGTATCTGTTGAGCCTGTTTTGCGACCAATTATATGATCAGTTTTGGAGAAGGTACTGTGAAGTGCTGAGAAGAAGTTATATCTTTTGTTTTAAGGTATCTGTTAAATCCATTTGGTTCATAACTTCTGTTAGTTTCACTGTGTCTGTGTTTAGTTTGTGTTTCCATGATCTGTCCATTGCTGAAAGTGGGGTGTTCAAGTATCCCACTATTACTGTGTGAGGTGCAATGTGTGCTTTGAACTTCAGTAAACATTTGGAGCATAGATGTTTAGAATTGAGAGTTCTTCTTGGTAGGGTTTTTTTTTTTTTTNTTTTTTTTTTGAGTATAAAGTGTCCTTCCTTATCTTTTTTGATAACTTATGGTTGAAAGTTGATTTTATTCAATATTAGTGGTTACCCCAGCTTGTTTCTTGGGACCACTTGCTTGGAAAATTATTTTCCAGTCTTTTACTCTGAGGTAGTGTTTGTTTTTGTTACTGAGGTGGATTTCCTATATGCAGCAAAATGTTGGGTCCTGTTTAGGCATTCAGTCTGTTTTCTATATCTTTTTATTGAGGAATTGAGCCATTGATATTAAGAGATAATAAGGAAAAGTAATTGTTTCTTTCTGTTATTTTTGTTGTTAGAGACAGAATTATGTTTGTGTGGTTACCTTCTTTTGGGTTTGTTAAAAGAAGATTGTTTTCTTGCTTTTTCTAGGGTGTAGCTTCCCTCCTTGTGTTGTCATTTTCCATTTATCATCCTTTGAAGGACTGGACTTATGGAAAGATATTGTGTAAATTTGTTTTTGTCATGGAATATCTTGGTTTNTCCTTCTATGGTAATTGAGAGTTTTGCTGGGTATAGTAGCCTGGGCTGGCATTTGTGTTCTCTTAGGGTCTGTATGACATCTGCCCAGGATATTCTGGTTTTTATAGTCTCTGGCGAGAAGTAAGGTGTGATTCTGATAGGTCTGCCTTTATATATTTCTTGACTTTTTCCCTTACTGCTTTTAATATTCTTTCTTTGTTTTGTGCATCTGGTGTTTTGATTTTTATGGGACAGGAGGAATTTCTTTTCTTGTCCAATATATTTGGAGTTCTGTAGTCCTCTTGTATGTTTATGGACATCTCTTCATTTGGTCAGGGAAGTTTTCTTCTATAATTTTGTTGAAGATATTTACTGGCCCTTTGTGTTGAGGAATCTTTACTCGCTTATATACTGAATAGCATGTCATATTGTGTATGTTGTACATCTTGCACAAACATATCTAGGGTATATTGGATAAGATGAATTGGAAAACAAATGGTATTATACTGAGTTAGTACTTTTAATATTTTAATTGTAATATCTAGTTATCTGTTTATGTTGTATGTACCTATAGGCCACACATACAATTACGTGTGTGTGAAAGTTCAGAGTACAACTTGCAGGAATAACTTTTCTCTTTCTACTGTGTGGGTCTTAGTGATTTCACTCTGATGCTCAGACTTGGCAGCAAGAGCCAGTTCCCAATGAGCTGCCTCTCTAGGTCTACATAGTGCTGTTTCACAAAACCTAAAACTTGGTATGGTACAGCAGCTTCTTTATCTGTTGATAAGTTAGTTGCTGGAATTGTTTGTCTGGGATTCTTATCAATAATGTTACCACAGATATTTGCGTATATATGATTAGTAGACATTTATTTTTATCCCTCAGCATTAAACATCTCAAAGTATAGTGGCAGGATGACAATGTAAATGGAAGTTTACCTTCAAATACAGATGTAGTGTTTTCTGAAATGACTGGACCATTTGTTATCCTCACAGATAGTGTGAATAAATTGACCATGTGCCATCCACTGGTATCACTCAACAGTTCTCACTGGTTCTGGTAGTTATTAGAATGGACAAGATATGATCTTACATTGTGGCTTGAATTTGCGTTATTGTGGACTAGGTTGAATACATTTTTATGTTTTTAGTAATCATTAACATATCTTCCATTATATTTTTTCAAATATTACACCTGTTTTCTACTTTTGATTTTTCAGGTTTCTTTATTTAAGGCTTTGGCTAGACACTATCATGAAAACCTTTTTCTTTATCTGTGGCTTGACATTTTGTTGTCTTAACTGGTTTTCTTTCAACAATAACTTTAATATTTTAATGAGATCCACTTAATAATTATTTCATTGCTTAATTTTAATGAAGTAATTAGTGGATTTTTAAATAAAACATTTCTTGTCTAATCACTATCGTTCAAATGTTTTATCCTGACTTATTGGTAAGCAATTTATTAATTCTTTTTAATTTAGCCTGTCATCTACTTTGCTTTAATATTTGCCTTTGATATGAAATGGTAAATGAGGATTTTCTAATTTCTCACACAGCTAACTAGAGTTTCAGGTACCATTTAGTGAAAACACTTTGTTTTCTACCCATTCTGGACAGTTTTATCATAAGTTAAGGATATGAATGGGGCTGCTTTTGGACTTCAACCTACTATAAAACACTGCAAATAGAAATGAAAAGCATCTAAATGAATGAAGAGATACTTGTTTGTGAATTGTGAAACTTAGGTTCTGAACCACAGGTTAAATTTCTATGCATTGATTTTAGTGTCAATGAAACTTCTTAGCTTCAAAATTATTTTTATTCACTTTCTTTTTATTGAAAAACAGATTATTTTCTCACACAATATTTCCTGATTATGCACCCCCTCCCCAACTCCTTATACTTCCTCTTCACCTTCCCTCCTTCCTTCTGGGTTTATTCCTTTCTGTCTCATTAGAAAAGAACAGATTTATAATGGATAATAATAAAAGTTTGGCAAAATAAAATATAATATGATAAAACAAAAGCTATTACATTGGATTTGGAAAAGACAAGCAGAATAAAAAGAGCTCAGGTGATGGCACAAGAATCAAAGACCCACTCATTCACATACTCAGAATTACTGTAAACCTACACTAGAACAAACTTAACTAGTTACTATAACTAAACTAGCAACTATAATATATACTGAGAAGTCCCGGTGCACACTTCTGCAGGCTCTGTGCATGCTGCCTTAATCTCTGTGAGGTCACATGAACTTTGATCATATGGATTTAGAAAGCCTTGTTTTCTTGTTGTCCATCCTCTCTGGTTCTTTGACACTTCCATGATGTTCCTTGAACCCTGAGTGGAGGAATTTGATAAAGACATCCTGTTTAAGGCCCAGTGTTCCAAGGTCTCTAACTCTCTGCATCATATCTGGATGAAGGTCTCCATATTTGTTCCCAACTGTAGCAGGTGGAAGCGTCTCTGATGATGGCTGAGGAAAGCACTGATCTTTGAATATAACAGTGTCAATTCACCATTGCTTTTTTTTTTTTAAGACCAGCAATATTTGGTTTTAACCTAAGTCCCCATGAGATAGGGCAAGTCAATGTAAAAGTTCCTCTATCTTGTATTATTGCTGAGGTTATTTAAAGTTTATTTAGAATTGGATCTCCTTGATTGAGAATCCCATGGAAAATTACCCAACTCTTTTGTAAGAACTAAAGGTTTGCACTTCTGTTATATTGCTTACTTAGATGAAGCCCCCTACTCCCATGAAGTTGCTGACAGAGATGCTAGAACATAGATTTGCCCACAAAAACAACTTGTTCTGGACATTTGGAGCGATACCTAAAACTCCAAATTCTTGGTATGGTCCCAACTGCCTGAAATAAAGATTTTTCAATTGGCTATAAAGTATGACTGATTGGTCATCACTTGTTTCAAAGGGTTTCTGGGGTGGCTTGGTGTTTATATTTCTTTTTTGGTGGCTTCCCGAATGCCTTCCTGTGCCCCAAACACTGGAATGTAGGGTTAAAGTCTCTATGTAGACATCAACCTGGCTTTTCCATATTCAATGCGTTGTGTATGGGTTGTCTTCAGCAAGGAGGTCTTGCTATTAGTTTGCGGAAAATAAATTATTGTCTTGGCAACAGCTTGAGTTGTTTGGGGATTCTCAGAGAGCCCCTTTGGCCATAACCCAAATCAGTATAATCCAATCTTGGTGTTGAAACCTTCATTTAGTGACAAAAGATACCCAGTTGGGACTTTGTCTCCCTCATTATTTGCCAATTCCCTTTATGTCCCCTTCATATAAACATATATTTTAGGAAGAGTCTACTGTATTGGGTTACCATACTACTCCTCAAATGGCCATTAATTTTAACAGTCTTTCCCCATATGCCTTACTTTGTCTGCTTTCCCCTACTCTTTCAGATTTGATTCTCCTGTTACAGTCTGCAAGCACATCTACCCGCACGTATCTATTCTATGTTCCTTTCCAAACAAAAATCTATCTGTGCCCCTTACTGTATCCTTACCCTCTGTGGCTCTATGGATTGTAGCTTGGTTATCATTAACTTAATAGCTAACATCCACTTATAGTTGCACATATTTTATATTTGTCTTTCTGAGCCTGGGATACTTATGGTGATTTTTTTATAGTTCTGTTTGCCTCATTATGTAATTTTTTAACAGCTGAGTAATACTATATTATGTAAATGTCCTACATTTTCTGTTTTTTTTAATTTAATTTTATTTGTAATTTTTTTTTGTTTTTTGTTTTTTGTTTTTTTGTTTTGTTTTTGTTTTTGAGACAGGGTTTCTCTGTATAGCCCTGGCTGTCCTGGAACTCACTCTGTAGACCAGGTTGGCCTCAAACTCAGAAATCTGCCTGCCTCTGCCTCCCAAGTGCTGGAATTAAAGGCATGTGCCACCACTGCCCGGCTGTAATTCATTTTTTACACTCCATATTCCGTTCCTGCCCCTCCCCATCCACCCTCCAACTGTGCCACATCTCACACCTCCTCCCCACCCCACCCCATCTCCATGTGGATGCCTCCACCCCTCACCTCACCTGACCTCTAAACTCCCTAGGGCCTCTGGTCTCTTGAGGGTCAGGTGCTTTATCTCCAAATGAACACAGACCTGGAAGTTCTCTACTCTACGTGTGTTGGAGGCCTCATATCAGCTGCTGTGTGCTGTCTATTTGGTGGTCCAGTGTTTGAAAGATCTCAGGGGTCCAGATTAATGAAGACTGCTGGTCTTCCTACAGGGTCACCCTTCTCCTTAGCTTCTTTCACCTTCCCTAATTCAACAACAGGGGTCAGCTGCTTCAGTCCATTGGTTGGGTACAAATAACTGCATCTGACTCTTTCAGCTGCTTGTTGGGTCTTTTGGAGGGCAAACATGCTAGGTCCCCCCCCTTTTTTTTTTATAAAAAATTGTATTTACTTAGAATCATTCAGAATGTCAACAAAATAGCTGCAATTTTTTTTTTTTTTGCAGTTACAGAGTGGTATTCAGTTAACAGAACAACAATTATTGTATAAGCTGCATCAGAGACAACTGAAGATGGAAAAAAAAAACCCAAAATAAAATCTAAAGGAAAAAACCCCACAAAACAAACTACTGTCCCCATATATAACTAATTTGTGCTGTGTACCATTCCATGCCAGTTTACAACCCCCAGACTATACCAGGAAAGGTTAGTGGCTATTGAAAATACCACCAGGACAGGGATATCTAAAGACACATCCCGTAGTGTGTTAACTATACAAAAAAAAAAAAAAAAAGACACTGCACAGTTTAAAAACAAATCTTACACAGCCTTGCATTTCAATTTTTTTCTTTAAAAGGAGTGAGTTATATACAGCGGGGTTAAATGCTTTATAGACAAGAAAGAAAAACTGTGCTAGAATCATCATCATCATCATCTTCTTTTTCTTCATCATCTTCTTCCTCTTCTTCCTCCTCCTCTTCTTCTTCATCTTCCTCTTCTTCCTCCTCTTCCTTCTTTTTCTTGCTCTTTTCAGCCTTTATCACCCCCTTTTTTGCTGCAACAGGTGCATTCTTTGTGCCAGCCTTCTTGGAGGAGCATAAGAAGAAGCACCTGGATGCTTCTGTCAACTTCTCAGAGTTCTCCAAGAAGTGCTCAGAGAGGTGGAAGACCTGCTAAAGAAAAGGGGAAATTTGAAGATATAGCAAAGGCTGACAAGACTTGTTATGAAACAGAAATGAAAATCTACCTCCCCACCACCCTGCAAAGGGGAGACCAAAAAGTTCAATAACCCCAATGCACCCAACAGGCCTCCTTCAGCTTCTTCTTGTTCTGTTCTGAGTACCGCCCCAAAATCAAAGGTGAGCATCCTGGCTTATTCATTGGTGATGTTGCAAGGAAACTAGGAGAGATGTGGAACAACACTGCAGTGGATGACAATCAGCTCTATGGGAAGAAGGCTGCCAAGCTGAGTGCTCCATAGACTTAGTAATGGTGTCAGGCCAGGGACCTCCCTTTGAGCTGGATCCCACTTTGGGCCTGTTGCTGGAACTTCTTTTCCCTGGGCTCCTCTCCATTTCCATCCCCATAATTCTTTTAGACAGAAACAATTATGAGACTGTGGAATGGCAACACCATCCCTCACTTGATGTCCTGTCTTCCTGCTGGAGGTGGGCTCTATAAGTTGTCTTCCTACTGTCAAGCACTTCATCAAAGGTCCTTCCTTATGAGTCTTGGGAATCTCTCACCTCCTAGGTCTCTGGTGCATTCTGGGGGGGGGTCCCCAACCTCTTATTTCCTGAGATTGCCTGTTTACATTCTTTCTGCTGGCCCTCTGTGGCTCTATGGATTGTAGCTTGGTTATCATTAACTTAATAGCTAACATCCACTTGTAATTGAGTATATTTTATATTTGTCTTTCTGAGCCTGGGATACTTACGATGATATATTTTTTTATAGTTCTATCTGTTTGCCTCATTATGTAATTTTTTAAACAGGTGAGTATCACTTCATTATGTAAATGTCCCATATTTTCTTTTGTCATTCTTCTGTTGAGGGACATCTAGGTTGTTTCCAGTTTTTGATTGTTACAAATAAAGCAGTGATGACCATGGCTAAGCAAGTCTCCTTGTGCTAAGATAAAGCTAAGTTAATACTCTTGGGTATAAAGGTTTATACCCAAGAGCGATTTTACTTTACATTATGCTAATGATTAAGGATATTGATTATTTCCTTAAGTATTACTCAGCTATTTAGGTTTCCTTTACTGAGAATTCTCTGGTTAGATCTGTACCCCATTTTTCTTTTAATTAATTCTTCTCTCATATATTACATCCTGACTGCAGTCTCCCCTCCCGAACCTCCTTGAGTCTCTTCTCCTCCCCCCTTTCCTGTATTCCACCCCCTCTTCATCTCAGAAAAGAGCAGACCTTCTGGGGACATCCAGCAGCCATGGCATAATAAAACCAGGTTTATGCCATCGTATCAAGGCTGAATGAAGCAATTCTGTAGGCAGGAGGAAAAGGGTAGCAAAGGCAGGCAAAAAGATTTAGAGACAGCACCTGCTCCCACTATTTGGAATCAAACAAGAATACAGAGTCATACACCCATGACATATATGCAGAGAACCATGACCATACAGGCTCCATGACCTCTGTGAGCTCACTTGAGTCCCAGTCAGTTGATTCTGTGGGCCATGTTCTTATGGTATCCTTGTCCCTCTAGAATCTCTAATCCTACTCACCCTCTTCCACAGGACTCAACAAGCTCCACCTAATACTTGCCTGTGGTACTCTGCATCTGCTCACATCAGTAGCTGCACAAAGTCTCTCTAATGATGATTATGTTAGGCTTTGGTCCCAGCACATCCTGTAGGCACTAAACACTGTAGGTGGGAGGTTTTGTGCTTGTGCTGGTGTCTGTTCAGACCATTTGGTTAATAATCTCTGTTAGCTCCATTATTTCTCTGTTTATTTTATGTCTGGATGAGCTGTGCTTTGGTGAGAGTGGGGTATTGAAGTCTCTCAATATCAATTTGTGTGGGTTGATGTGTGATTTGGGCTTTAGCAATGTTTCTTTTACAAATGTGGGTGTCCTTTCTTGGGGCATTGATGTTGAAAATTGAACATCATTTTAGTGGGTTTTTCCTTTGACCTATCCTTCCCCATCTTATTTTTGATTAATTTCGGTTTGTAGTCTATTTTATTAGATATTAGAAAAACTATACCCGCTTGGCCTTTTTACTCTGAGATAATGCCAATCTTTGATTGTTGATGTATATTTTGTGTATACAGCAGAATGATTGAAGTTTTTGAATCCATTCTGTCATTCTATGTCTTGATTATTAGGGAATTGACTCCATTGATATTGATAGATACCAATGATTGTCAATTCCTGTTTTGTCATAATTATTGTTTTGTATGTGTGTTTTGGTTTTTTTTGGTTATGATAATGTAACTTTATTGCCCGTGTTTTCATGGGTGTAGTTAACCACCCTGAATTAGAATTTTCCTTCTAGTACTTCCTGTAGGGCTGGATTTGTGGGTAGATATTATTGGAATTTGACTTTATCATGGAATATCTTGTTTTCTGATCTATGTTAGTTGAAAATTTTACTGTGTCTAGAAGGCTGGGTTGGTATCTGTGGTCTCTTAGAGTCTACAGCTCATCTCTCCAGGCTCTTACGGCTTATATAATTTTCATTGAGAAGTTTTGTGTAATTCTAATAGGCCTGCCTTTATGTTACTTGACCTTTTTCTCTTGCAGCTTTTAATATCCTTTCTTTGTTCTCTGTGATTAGTATTTTTATTATGTGGGAATGGGATTTTCAGTTTTGGTCCAATCTATTTGGTGTTCTGTAAGCTTCTGGTACTTTATAGGCATGTCCTTTGGGTTAGGTAAATTTTCTTTTATGATTTTGTTAAAATATTTTCTGCGTTTTTGAATATAAGGACTAACTCAAGGCATCATGGAATAAAGTAATAATAATAATAAAAGTTAAAAACTTTGTCTAGAAACCAGATAAGGATAAAGGGAGGCACCTCCTTGCTTTCTCTAAGTTCACTGGAAATAAATGGTAACAATGCATAGGAAACATTATGAAGACTTATTAGCATTCAAAAATAAATAAATTAAATATGGAAAAAACCCCACAGAAATACAATTGCTATCTGGTGTACTATGAAGAAGAAAAGATTGAGGAACAGAAACAATATTTAGAGTGCTCGTATTATTTTCACATGAATGAATGGCACCAAGAATAGACTCTGCAGTTAGAATGTATTTAGGAAAGAGACAGAATCTAGTAAGAGAAGTTACTTCCTCAGTCTTCTTTCTTAGACAAATAACAGAAATGTGTAGTGCAGATAGAAGGTAATTATGTTCCCTTTGGTAGTGGATCCTAAGAAATAGAAATAGTCATTAAAACCCTCCCAAACAAAAAAGTCCAGAGCCAGATGCTTTCAGTGCAGAATTCTATCAGACCTTCAAAGAAGAGGTAAGACTCCTCAAACTATTTCATCAAATAGAAACAGAAGGAATACTACTTAATTCATTCTAGAAAGAAATAGTTACTCTAATACCCAAACTACACAAAGACCCAGCAGAGAAAGAGAACTTCAGGCCAATTTCACTCATGAATATCAATGCAAAAATACTCAATAAAATTCTTACAAATTGAATCCATGAAAACATCAAAGCCATCATTCACTATGATTAAATAGGCTTCATCCCAGGGATGCAGGAATGGTTCAATATATGGAAATCCATCAAAATAATCCACTATATAAACAAACTCAAGGAAAAAGTCACATGATCATCTTATTAGATGCTGAAAATGCGTTTGACAAAATACAACACCTCTTCATGTTAAAAGTCCTGGAGAGACCAGGAATTCATGGCACATACTTAAACATAATAAACACAATATATACTAAAATCAACAGCCAATATCAAATTAAGTGGAGAGAAACTAGAATCAATCCCACTAAAACTGGGGACAAGACAATGTTGCCCCCTCTCTCCTTATCTATTCAATATAGTACTCAAAGTTCTAGCTAGAGTAATTAGACAACAAAAGGAGATCAAGGGGATGCAAATTGGAAGGGAAGAATTCAAAGTATCACTAGTTGCAGATGATATGATAGTGTACATAAGAGACCCCCAAAATTCCACCAGAGAACTCCTACAGCCGATAAACAACTTCAGCAAAGTAACAGGATATAAAATTAACTCAAACAAATCAGTAGTCTTCCTTCATATAAATGATAAATGGGCTGAGAAAAAATTAGGGAAACAACACCCTTCACAATAGTCACAAATAATATAAAATATAGTGGGGTAACTCTAGCCAAGCAAGTGAAAGATCAGTATGACAAGAACTTCAAATCACTGGAAAAAGAAATCAGACTTCAAAAATTGAAAGATCTCCAATGCTCATGGATTGGTAAGATTAACATAGTGAAAATGGCCTTCTTACTAAGCAATATACAGATTCAATGCAATTCTCATCAAAATTCCAACACAATTGTTCACAGACATGGAAAGAGCAATTCTCAACTTCATATGGGAAAAAAATTCCAGCATAGTCAAAAAATTCTCAACAATAAAAGAATCTTCTGGGAAAAGATTAGCCAAAATGCCCAACAGTGAGGAGAGGGAACTCCAAGAGTCCACCTCCAGTAGATAGATGGGCTTCTAGAGGAAGGATGTGGTTACTAACTAAAATTTGACCGCATTGTTCCTGTTTAAAAGAAGTGCAGGGACAAAAAACAAACAAACAAACAAAAAAGCTGAAGGAAAGGAAGTCCAATGATCAGCCCAACTTGGGATTCATGTCATAGTGGGGCACCAAGTCCTGACACTACTACTGTTGCTATGATGTGCTTACAGACAGGAACTAGCATGGCTATTCTCTTAGAGGTCCTTCCAGCCGCTAACTGAGGCAGATGCTGATACTTCCACCCAACCGTTGAACTGAAGTCATGAGACCCTATGGCTGAATTGGAAGGATTGAAGAATCTGAAGGGGAAGGTGACCCTGAAAGACCTCCGTGGGGAGCCCTCCCCACTCCAGTCTTGAGATGGTGGCACCCAAAAACCACGAATAGACCATCTTGATGTAATCACATGAGGTAGTTTAATAACGGAACTCCGGGCTGATACGTATCTCATGCAGGAGACAGAGGAATTGACCACGAGGCTTGAAAGCTAGGGGTTTTTATAGGGAGAGTGTTGGGGGCTAGAGGAATTGGTGCAGTTTCACACAATTGGCTCATTTAAACATCAGTAGAAAATGATTACACATCAGTAGAATAGTATGTGCAAGTCAGGATGTCAGGAGACCTGAGGGGCGGGCTTATCTAGGTCAGCGGAACATTTGGTTAACATAGGTCAGCCCCAGGAATGTTTTAACAATGGGCTTGCCTAGGCATGCCCGGGCTTGTTCCACTATGTTCTCCGCCTCAGACTTCTAAGCTTACAAGCAACTTTTTCTTTGGACTATTTGACATAAGTTACATAAATCAGGCCTCAAATTTTATCTTAAATTTCATTTCCCTTCAACCCCATAGGAAGACCAGCAGTCTCAAATAACCAGGACCCCAGGGAACTCCCAGAGACTGATTCACCAACCAGGTAGCATACGCTGGTCCCCTCCAGCATATATGTAGCAGAGGACTGCCTGCTCTGGCCTCAGTGGGAGAAGTTGTGCCTAATTCTTTTGAGACTTGAGGACACAGGGAGCACTCTCTCAGAGGTAAGGGGGAGGAGGAATGGGATGAGGAACTGTGTGAGGGGTATCAGGAGGAGGGGCAATGGCTGGAATGTAAATAAAATAAAATTAAAAGTATCCCATTAAAAAATCCTATCACACATCAAAGTAGAACAAAATCAGGCCACAGAAGAAAAAGAGCATAACAGAATGCATTAGAGTCAGAAATCCACTTGTTGCTGTGGTAAATCTCCAACTCAAATATTCCTTGGCAATGAAAACTCTACTCAGTTAATATGAATACATGCTGTGTACCTAGATTGGGCAGATCTACCACTATACTACCATCTTCCACATTTATAAGACCCCTTATAACTTGTGGCTTTTCTAGGCCATGTGCTTCTGCTCTGCTTTTTTTCTTCCTTCACCTCCTCTGCATCCTCTCTCTCTCTCTCTCTCTCTCTCTCTCTCTCTCTCTCTCTCTCTCTCTCTTTCTCTCTCTCCCATTCTCTCCTTCTTGCCCCCTTCCACTCCACCTTCCCTTTATCTGCCCAATCATCAGCTTTTCTTTATTTTACAAATTAAGGTGGAAAGCAGGTTTTACAGGAAATCACCTGAGTGCTGACTCATTCCTTGTTTGCAGTCCCTCACCTGAAAATGGAATTAACATCAAATATAATTAGCCCCAAGGCAATCTGCAGCACCCACCCCATAAAAACACTAAACTAGAAGCCATAATATAAATTCAGAAGACTTGGTGAGGACCTATGCATCCTGCCTCAGTCTCTGTGAGTTCACATTTACTCAGTTGATTTAGAGGACCTTTTTTTCCTTGGTGCTTTTCATCCCCTGGGGATATTTCTTTTTTTTCCACCTCCTCTTTTTTAGGGTTCCCTGAGCTGTGAAGTATGGGATTTGATGGAGGCATCCCACTTAGGACTGACGGTTCCAAGGTCTCTCACTGTGTAACATCCTGAAGTGAGTCTCTTTCTCTCTCTCTCTCTCTCTCTCTCTCTCTCTCTCTCTCTCTCTCTCTCTCTCTCTTCCATTTGTTTCCATCTGTTGCAAAAGGAGCGTCTCTGATGATGGTTCTGGTTGAGGAAGACACTGAAATATGAGTATAATGGAATGTCATTACAAGTCATTTTACCACTACAATTTTTCCTTTAAAAAAAAAATCATTAGCCACCAAACCCAGATACTATTGCACATGCCAGCAAGATACTGCTGAAGGGACCCTGATATAGCGGCCTCTTGTGAGGCTATGCCAGTGTCTGGCAAACACAGAAGTGGATGCTCACAGTCAGCTATTGGATGGAACACAGGGCCCACAGTGGAGGAGCTAGAGAAAGTATCCAAGGAGCTGAAGG
>NC_034590.1:76318604-76324123 GCF_900095145.1 Mus pahari | reverse complement strand
AGTGGGAGTGGGTGGGTAGGGGAACAGGGGCAGAGGGAGGGTATAGGGAACTTTCAGGATAGCATTTGAAATATCAATTAAGAAAATATCTAATAAAAAAAGATATGTTAAAAAAAAAAAAAAAAAAAAACCTTTGGTTTTCCCTAGGTGCCTGCACTATCTAGTTTCAGATTATTGGTAGCCCAAGCAGTGTTGGGTATTGGTTCTACCTCATGGAATGGGCATTAAATGAGATCAGTAATAGGTTGGTTACACCCATGAGCTTTGTGCCACCTTTGCCTTAGCATAGCTTGCAGGTAGTATACAAGTAGATAGGTTTTGGATGGTTTGCTGTTTAGGTTTCTCTTTTGCTAGCATGTAGAAGTACCTCTTCCTGTACCAAAGACCCTGGAAGAGAGGGCTGAAGGTTCTAAATAGGCATCAGCTTAACACTCCCATGTTCAACAAATTGTGTAGGTGTTGTTTTCAGTAATGGGTTTTGCTGTCAGTTTTGGCAAAACAACCTATAGTCTTGCAAACAGCCCGAGTTTTTATAGATTCCTGTGGGACCACTTTGGCCAACAGCTCAGTTAGATATAACCCAAACCCAGTACTGGAAGCTTTCTTTGGTGACAAGAGATGGACAGTTGGAATCTGTCTCCTTCATTATTTGACAATTACATTTAGATTACCTTCATATAAGTATATATATTTTTGTTTCTTTATATTGTATTGTTTCTATGTTACCCTCAAAGTTCCCTTCAAGTTATCTGTCTCTCACCTGATTTCCTCCCATTCCTCCTTCACCCCTCTCCCTCCCCTCTTGATACACCCTTTCTATAACTTCTGTGGTTCTGTGAACTATAGTTTGGTTATTGACTTATGAGTTAATATTTGCATATAAGATAATATATACTATATTTGACTTCCTGGTCAACTCTAACTTCCTACCTTACTCAAGATGATTGTTTTTCTAGATACATCTATTTGTATGCCAATTTCATGTAGGTTTTAAACAGCTGAGTAATCTGATGGTGTAAATGTAACATATTTTCTTTATTCTTCTGTTGAGGGATATCTAGGCTGTTTCCAGTTTCTGGCTGTTAAGAATAGAATAACACTGAACAAGTGTCACTGTGATAGAATGAAGCATCTTTTGGGCATATGCCTAAATGTGGTATAGCTGGGTCTTGAGGTATGTTGATTTGCAACTTCCTGAAAAACCACCACATTGATTTTCTTAGTGACTGTATGTGTTTGCATAACCAAAACAAGCAATATATGAGTGTTCCTTTTAGTCCATATGATTGCCAGGATGAGCTGTCACTTGTTTTGTTGATGTTAGCAATTATGCAGGTGTAAGATGAAATCTCACAGTAGTTTTGATTTGCCTTTCTCTGATAGCTAAGGTTGAAGAACATTCTTTAAGTGTTTCTCAATCACTTACGTTTGCTGTATGTAACGAACATTCTCTTTTTGAATCTATATCCAAATTTTTATTGGGTTATTTCTTTTCTTAATATCTACTTTCTTCAGTTCTTTCTATATTTTGGATATTATCCATTTATTTATTTATCTCCATTAATTTATTTATTACAGCCCCTCTACTTCCTCTCCTCCAAGTCCCACCCATACACCTCTCCCCCATTCCTTCACACCCTTTGTGCCAATGAGTTCAAAGCTATTCCCCCACTTTCTCTTCTATCAGGTTCTGTGTAATTGGTTTTATGTTGAGGTCTTCGAACTGCTTGGACTTGAGTTTTGTGTAGGATGATGAGTATAGATTTGCATCTTTCTATTACCAGACATCCAGTTTGGGCAGTATCAGTGTTGAAAATGCTGTTTTTTTTTTCCTCCAGTGTATATTTCTGAACTCTTTATTTATCAAAATCAGGTGTTCTTGGGTGTATTAATTAGGGTTCTCTAGAGTCATAGAACTTATGGTATGTCTCAATATATTTAGAGAATTTATTGTAGTGACTTACAGTCTGTAGTCCAAATAACCCACCAATGGGAAGCTATGAATGGGAAGTCTAAGGATCTAGTAGTTGCTCAGCTCTATGAAACTAGTTGTTTCAGCTGGTCTTCTGTGTAAGCTGGAATTCTGAATAAATAAAATGTGCTGGCAAGTAAGTCTAAGCAGGTGAAAGAAGGGTGAGTTTTCCTTCTTCCAATGTCCTTATATAGGTATCCTGCAGAAGGCGTGACCCAGATTAAAGGTGTGTACCACCATGCCTGGATTTGGAACTTGCTTTTGACCCAGGCTGGCCTTGAACTCTACGTGAGATCTACCTGCCTCAGTCTCCTAGGATTAAGGCCTGTACCTTCCTTGGGACTAAGCTATTCATGGCCATCTTGCCTCAAGATTTGGATCAAAAGCATGTCATTCTATGTCAAGATCTGGGTCAGAAGCCTGTGTCTTCCAGCCTCAAGATCTGGATCACAGGTGTGCCCTCCATTTCTGGGTTGTGGTTCATTCCAGATGTAGTCAAGCTGACAACTGTGAGTAGCCATCACAAGTGGATATTACCTATTAAGTAAATGATACTGAGCTATAATCTACAGACCCACTGAGGGGATGCATGGATCTCCCTGGGGTGGGGAAATAGGATAGATTTTGCAGGTGGACTTAGTGGGGGTTGGGGAAGGGAACAGGAGGGATCAGGTAGTTAGAGGAAGGAACAGAGGGAAAGAGTGTGAGAAAAGATAACTAGAATTAGTGTGTGTGTTTGTGTGTGTGTGTGTGTGTGTGTGTGTGTGTGTGTTTTTATGTTGATGTGGAAGTCTAATTCAGTGGAACCTACCTGGAATCTATGGGGGTGATTACTCTAGTGAGGATTTCTAGTAATGGAGGATACAGAATCTGAACTGCCCATCTTTTTAGCCAGGTAAATTTTCTAGTGGTGTGACTGGGCTGCATTTCATTTTAAATCCTTTTCCCCTGTACCTCTTCTTAAAGAGCTCACCTTTCAGGCTGGTGAGATGGCTCAGCAGGTAAGAGCACCTGACTGCTCTTCCGAAGGTCCTGAGTTCAAATCCCAGTAACCACATGGTGGCTCACAACCATCCGTAATGTGATTTGGCACCCTCTTCTGGAGTGTTTGAAGACAGCTACAGTGTACTTACATATAATAAATAAATAAATCTTAAAAAAAAAAGAGCTCACCTCTCTTCAATATACTATTAATTTTCAATTAAAAATATCAAAACTAATAAGAAATAAAGCTAGGCATCTTGGGAAATATGGGGAAATTTTAATTCCTGTTTGGTAGATAATTTTATTAAAAATAAATAAACAGCAAAAGTGAAATAAAGGGGAAAGAAAAGAGATAAACAAGAATAATTAATAATAATAGTAATAATAAAGAATTATGAGACAAAAAACCTCCAAAAATACAGTTGAGTCTGATTTGTGTTGGCCATCAACTACTAAGCATGGAGCCTACCATCATATGTGGTTTGTATACTTTGTGTACTGGCTGGTTTTGTCTATCAACTTGATCCAACTGAGTTATCACAGAGAAAGAACCAACCTTGAGGAAATGCCTCCATGAGATTCAGCTGTAGTGCATCTCAATTAGTGATGAAGGCTAGGAGGACTTATTGAGGGTGGTGCCATCCCTGGGCCAGTAGTGTTCAGTTCTATAAGAAAGAAAGCTGAGCAAGCCAGGAGAAGCAATCTAGTAAGCAGTGTGGCTTCTGCATCAGCTCCTGCCTCCAAGTTCCTGCCCTGTTTGAATTCCTGTCCTGACTTCCTTTGGTGAGAAACAGCAATGTGGAAGTGTAAGCTGAATAAACCCTTTCCTCCCCAACTTGTTTTTTGGTCATGATGTGTTGTGCAGGAATACAAACTCTGACTAAGACACCCTGTAAGACGCTATTGGAAAATAGCTAATTTTTTGATCTTCTGGGTAGGGATGGGGTTTATGCCTCTTGCCCGTCTCAGTGCTGGGATCCCATGTGGCATATACCTGTGCATGCTCAGTGCATGTTGACACAGTCTGTGTGCTTCTATGTGTCTGAAGGCCTCTTTTTCCTGGTGTCTTCTAACATTATTTGCTCTTATACTCTTTTCACATTCTCTTCTACAGAGTTCCCTGAGCACTGAAGGGGAATGATTTGATGGAGACATCCCATTTCATGTCCCACTCTCTACACTTTGTCTAGTTGAGGGTCTACTTGATCCCATCTGCTGCAGAAGAAAATCTCCCAGATGATAGCTGAGCAAGACATGGATCTCTGAGTGTAGTAGAATGTCATTAGGAGTTATTTTATTGCAACATTCTTTTAACAGAACAGTAGTATTAAATTTTTCCCTATGTCCATGTCCTATCTAGTCTCAGGTTCTTGACCATCCCATCTGAGCTGTGTTAGGTATTGATTTCAAAGTTTTGTCTTGGAATGCTTTGTGTTTGTTTGTTTGTTTGTTTTTAAAGTCTAAAGCTCTCTTGCTTATATATGCATTAAAGTTGTTATTTTTTAGCTGAATATATATGTATGTGTGCTTTCTGGGAGTAACATATAAACTGGATGGGTTCTATTTAGCAATATAAATTTATATACTAGCAATATATACCTATAGATATATGCATACAATAACAATTAGTGAAAAAGAGATGAATCTGAAGGAGAGAGGGGGAGGGGTATATGAGAGGGTTTGAAGGAAAGGAAGGGGAAGAAAGAAATGTTGTGATCAAATAATAATCTCAAATATTAAAAAAGAATAAATACTCTGAAACTAAACAATAAACAGAAATTAAACAATAAATGAAAATTCTGAAAACTTAAAAATAAAGCTTTTAATATTTTAAAGATAACAAAATAAAAAAGAATACATAAAAGGAAAGGAAAGAAGGGGGAAATGAGGGTAAGTATACAAGTTTACATTTGGTGGGGTTTTTTTTGTTTGTTTGTCTTGTTTTATTTTGTTTTTGTTTTTTTTTGAGACAGGGTTTCTCTGTATAGACCTGGCTGTCCTGGAACTTACTCTGTAGACCAGGCTGGCCTTGAACTCAGAGATCCATCTGCCTTTGCCTCCCAAGTGCTGGGATTAAAGGCATGAACCACCATGCCCGGCTACATTTGGTGTTTTTCAAACCCACAGAATCTGAAAAGGAAAGTATAGCTACATATCACCATGTGTCAGAAAGCAAATCATGAACCATATAAAGAAACAAATATCACAGATGTGAGAGCATGTATTAGCAAATAGAAGTGCTTCCTTTACTCCGCCAATATTTCACCACATTTGTTTGGAATGTATTTAGGTATCACAGGCATTTCTGGATTTTGTCTGTTTCCCATGACAAAGATAGAATGTCATTTTGGAGAAGAAAGATCAACGGGTGGATACTTCATTCCTCCTTAGAAGAGGGAACAAAACAACCATAAAAGGAGTTACAGAGACAAAGTTTGGAGCTAAGATGAAAGGATGGACTTTTCAGACTACCTCAACTGGGGATCCATCCTATCATCAGCCACCAAACCCAGACATTATTGCACATGCCAGAAAGATTCTGCTGAAGGGACCCTGATATAGC
>NC_034590.1:76297981-76302599 GCF_900095145.1 Mus pahari | reverse complement strand
TGTAGGTGGAACAATCTGAACTAAACAGTACCCCCTGAGCTCATGTCTCTAGCTGCATGTGTAGCAGAAGATGGCCTAATTGGCCATCATTGGGAAGAGAGGCCCCTTGGTCTTGCAAACTTTATATGACCCAGCACAGGGGATGTCCAGGGCCAAGAAGTGGGAGTGGGTGGGTAGGGGAACAGGGGTGGGGGGAGGGTATGGGGAACTTTCAGGATAGCATTTGAAATGTAAATAAAGAAAATAATAATAATAAAAAATAACAAACAAATAAAAAATAATAATATATCAAATATTGAGGGTAGGCTAGTGGACTTCACTAGAAGAATGGTTGAATTTATTATGTAATTGATGATACCATTTGGTAGTATGAATGCAAAGCAGATATACTGAACTTACAAAAGTGATTGGGTATATTTTCATTGTATAAATAATGCAAAATCTACATGCTTTGAGAAAACTCTCATGACATTGTTGATTGACAAAATGTATGTGAAATCTACATACATGTATTTATGGTCATATGTATATATGAATGTGATTATATATTTTTCAGATATTTATGTTTGTTTAAATAAATGAACAAACAATAAATCAATTCAATGCAGGAAAATGAGTACAGAGCTAGAGAAAGACTTACCTTTTCACCTTTCATGCTTCTTTATCATTATAATACTTTCACTTAAATGTATTTAAAATATAAAACAACAACATTCTCAAAATGTTTAAGTACATCTTCAAGAAAAAGAAAGCCTATGTCCAATGGAATTGTCCATTGGAATAGCACAAATAAAAACAATATCTGAATATTTATTCATCACATACTATATGCTAGGCACCATGTTATTTTGCATGTACAATTTCATGTATTCCTCATAATGAGCTCCTGACCTGTATGTACTATTCCATTCTTCTCTCTACATGACTAGTGTCTGATGGGGCACTGAATAACTTGCCCAGATTCACATGGTAAACCTTGAATTCTGTCCAGATCATCTCTGTCCATAACCTAACAGCTCTCAAACATGATGGAGATAAAGCTCCTATAGAATCCATGAAAAGTACTGGTCCAATGCAATGCCCCACTTGTGACCATGTTTGTACCTGGTTGGTGGTGATGTCTCATATAAAATACATAGTACATGGCCTGGTATTCTATCATCATAATTATTATCATGGGAAACTGTAACCCTACCAAGGGTAAGACTTACACATCAGAGAAATAGATTAGAGAATTCAGATGTTGAAGAAGTAAGAGTTTGTTTAAAGCTGATGGTCAGCGTGGAGCACAGCTTATAATCATGTGCAGTTTGTGATACATTCCCAGCAATTTTTATCAACCAAGTGCAGTCTTTGTTTTAACTTGACTATTTGTCACATACAATCTATCGTTCTGCCTTTTTGATCTATGACAGGTTTTAAGGGTATATTGCTGAATTTGAACAAATAAAATACCTTATGGTGCTCCTTGAAAAAATAATAAATAGAATTATGAGACAAATAAACCTCCAAAAAATACAGTCAAGTTTGTTTTATATTGGTTATGAATTCCTGAGCATGGAGCCTTCCATTAAGTGTGGCTTGTATACACAGTGAAACTCTATTAGAGAAAAGTAATTTTTTTTTGCCCTGCAACAGATTACCAATTGGTGATAGCTTCTGGGTAGAGATGAGGCTTGTGTCTATTGTCAGTGCTGGGGCTTCATCTGGCTTCCATCTGTGGAAGTCCGGTGCTTGCTGACACAGTCTGTAAGTTCCTATGTGTGTCAGTCCTGTTGTGTCTGAAGGCCTTGATTTTCTGGTTTCTTCCATGATCACTGGCACTTATAATATTTTCACCTCCTCTTCTACAGTGTTCTCTGAGCACTGAGGGGGAATGATTTGATGGAGGCATCTCATTTAGGATGCACACTCTCTACACTTTGTCTAGTGGTGGCTCTATTTGTTCCTGTCTGCTACAGAAGAAAATCTCTCAGAAGATGGCTGAGCAAGATGCTAACCTATGAATGTAGTAGAATGCCATTAGGAATTATGTTATTGCAGCGTTCTTTTAACAGAACAATAGTATTGAGTTTTCCCCTAGGTCCATGGCCCATCTAGTCTCGGATTCTTGACCATCCTATCTGAGCTGTGTTAGGCATTGATTCTAAAGTTTTGTCTAGGATTGCTTTTTTAAAAAAATTTATTAGATATTTTCTTTATTTACATTTCAAATGCTATCCCGAAATTTCCCTATACCCTCCCCTCACCCTGCTCCCCTACCCATCCACTCCCACTTCTTGGCCCTGGCATTCCCCTCTACTGGGACATATAAAGTTTGCAAGACCTAGGGGCCTCTTTTCCCAATGATGGCTGACTGGGCCATCTTCTGCTACATGTGCAGCTAGAGACACGAGCTCTAGGGGTACTGGTTAGTTCATATTGTTGTTCCATCCTTCAGCACCTTGGGCTCTTTCTCTAGCTCCTCCAATGGGGGCCCTGTGTTCCATCCAATAGATGACTGTGAGCATCCACTTTTGTATTTGCCAGGCACTGACATAACATCATATGAGACAGCTATATCAGGGTCCCTTCAGCGGAATCTTGCTGGTATATGTAATAGTGTCTGGGTTTGGTGGCTTCATTCCTCCTTAGAATAGGGAACAAAATACCCATGAAAGGAGTTATAGAAGTTTGGAGCTAAGACGAAAGGATGGACTATCCAGAGATTAAAGTTTTTTTAAGCTGAACCTATATGTATGCTTTTATTGAGTAACATATAAACTGGATGGGTTCTATTTAGCAATACAAATTTATATACAAGCAATCTATATGTATATACATATATATATGTATATATATACATATATATATATGTATATATATACATATATATGTGTGTGTGCAATAACAATTAGTGAAAAGGCATGAATTTGCAGGAGAGTGGGGAGGGATATATGAGAGAGTTTAAAGGAAAGGAAGGGGAAAAGAGAAATGTTGTGGTCAAGCAATAATTTCAAATATAAAAAAAGAAATACTCTGATATTAAGCAATGAAAATTATGCTGAAAACTTAAAAAATAAAGCTTTCATTGGTTAGAGATAACAAAATAAAAAAATAAGAAAAGAGAAATGAAAGAAGGGGGGATGGATTGGAAACTTCTGGGTTCTTTGGAAGTCAGTTGTGTCAGATGGTGTTTTGTGGGGCAAACAGAGGAAGGGATCTTTTACTGAAGTAGAAACAGGTAAAATGATGTTTCACTAAGGCAGACATGTAAGGAATGTTTTTCTGAAGCAGACACAGGTGAATAGATGTTTTGCTAAAGTAAGCACATGAAAGGACACATGATAAAAGATTCTTTGCTAATAACACACATGTATTGGTCTGCCTTACACTATGTAGTTTAGCTTCATTTGTCATGACTTTATAGAGAGAAGCCCACCAAAATTTTCTCAAGAGTTTCTGTGGGTTCTTGTGGCTCCTGTGGACTTGGGCCTGTAGAATAGTTGCATCTTCTACCAATTCTCATCAGGAAAGCACCTTCTTGATCCTTAAGATGCTACCCAAAGACTGTTGTCTAATTCTCCTCTTTTCCATCTCCAGTTCACATCTGTAGATTCAAGAATAGAATAGAAAAGCCCTGACAACTGACATGGATAGACTTCTAATATTTTAGCAACTTAGCAGGCAAATTAGTTATGTACTGCTGAAGTTAACCACATCTTATCTTCCCATGTACATTGGAACATCCTGCCTTCAGTGGTCCAAAGGAAGCTACAGGTAGTTTGGTAGCTAGGCTTCTCATGACCCAAGGTAAATAATTTATCTATCTTTTAATGAGAACTGACATGTCGATTCCCTAGTTTGTTTGTTTTTTCTCTATTGCCCTTCCAATCTCCCAATTTAGATTTTCTGAATACTAAAAGGGAACTAATTTTGAAAGATTAAAGTCTTTGTTGGAGTTTAGATCTAGATTTTTTTCTTCCTATTAGTACTCTCGATACCTGTCTCCAGAGTCTGAAGACACCATAACTTCTGATGATAAAAATGAGAAAGTTATGAATGTCCTAAAAGGACTTCATTATTGACACTTATGCCATGCTCTAATAACTACCTCTTAAGGTACTAATGTCCTCTAATGAAGAAAATGGATGTCAACAATATATATATAAATCATATATATATATTGAATTATATATATATATATATATATATATATAATTCTCTGTGTAACAACTGGTCATATAAGCTCCTTTTCAGTAACATTAAGTGATGGCAGTGCTGTCTAGTGTTTTAATTCAATACAAAAAGCTGTAAAATATGTGAACGTGGAATGCCATAGGATATTTTGACACATGTACAGATTGTAAAATGTTTATGCTAGAACAATAGTGAAGACATAGATTCTTTGTGGTTGTTGAGACATTTTAATATGTTAGGAGAGATGGACAAATACTGTCTGCTTCTATTATTCACAGGCTAGAATGATAAGTGTTCAGTTCCCATTGCTGAAAAAATGGTAAAGAAAGAAAAAAAGGAAAGAAAGAAGAAAGGAAATTGCATAAAAGAGAGGATGGGAAGAGGAGAGGAGGAGGAGAGGAGAGAAGAGGAGAGGAGAGGAGAGGAGAGGAGAGGAGAG
>NC_034590.1:76287681-76297842 GCF_900095145.1 Mus pahari | reverse complement strand
GAGGAGAGGAGAGGAGAGGAGAGGAGAGGAGAGGAGAGGAGAATTCAAGGTCTTTTGTTAAATTAACAACTATCTAAGAATGCAGATGCTTGGGAAGAGAGAAAGAATGAACACAATGTAATCTTAAGCAAAATAGTTACTGTAATATTACATTTTTGGCCAAGAGTAGCGAGTTTAACATTTAAGCAAATCTTATCTTTTCCAATTCATATGAAAGCTATCTAATTGAAACTATGTTTTCTGGTCCAATGATGACTTAAAATCTAGGGGTCATGATCAGGTGGTAAGGTAAGGGAAATTTGAAAGTCTAACACAAGCACTTACATTTGAAAATGATGTATAACTTTTAAAGCCATAGAAAATAATTTTAAAGAGGGTGGACTTGATTTTATAAAATATCTCATAATATCCAAAGAGTACTTTGAAAGTTTGTCGTATTTCATAGTTATCTGTCAAAAGACCACAATTTTACTCTTGGTTTTGATAGTAGCATTTCATTCATAGTAGAAATCTTTTTATTTTTTGGAGGGCCAAAGTTTGAAAGATAGCTATTAGAACTTTTTAGAATGTAGACTGTACTGACAGCCTTTTCCCAAGGACTCTACTCAAAGCCCCAGTGACCTCCTTATTCCTTAGGCTGTAGATGAGGGGATTCAAAGCTGGAGTGAAAATTGTATAAAAAACAGAGCTGATATTGTCTTGTTTGGGGCTGTGGAAGGAACTGGGTAGCACATACATGACAATAGCACCCCCATACCACATCCCAACCACAGTCAGATGGGAAGAGCAGGTGACAAGGGCTTTCTTCCTGCCCTCATTAGAGGGCATGTGCAGCACAGTGAATAGAATTAGTGAGTAGGAGGCCAGGATGGCAACAAGAGCTGGAAAGAGCAAGGTCACACCCATCAAATAAACCATGAGTTCATATGTGGAGGTGTCTGCACAGGCCAGCTTCAGCAAGGGTGGAATCTCACAGAAGAGGTGTCTGATCTGCCTGGACTTGCAGAAAGGATACTGCATGGTATACGTGCTATATCCTAGAGCACTGAGAGATGCAAGAATCCATGAGGTGGCTATCATGAGACAGCAGACTTTCTGACTCATTAGGATTGTGTAGTTCAGAGGATGACAAATGGCCACATACCTGTCATAGGCCATAAAGGACAGAACGAGGTCCTCTGCAGTACCAAGTGTCAATGCCAGGAACATCTGAAGGGCACATCCACCAAATGAGATAGTGTTATCTTTGAGAAGAAAATCTAGTATGGCCTTTGGAGTGATGACTGATGTGAGGAGTAGGTCCATGAGAGAGAGCTGCCAGAGCAGAAGGTACATGGGCACGTGGAGTCGGGCATCCATGGTGATGACCAGCAGCAGCACTCCATTGCTTGTCATGGCTAAAAAGTACAGGGCTGTGATAGTGGCACAGAGCAGCTCTGGAAAACCACTGTCATCCAAAATACCCACCAAGATAAAGTCACTTCTCAAGGTGGAGTTGCAGACTTCCATTCTGTGTGATCTTTATTTGCCTAGAAAACAAACGGTCAGTGAAATTTTGTTAATATGAACTCAGTTTGCCAGTTGACATACTCAAAAACACTGTGCTATACTGGATGACTCTAACAACATGGGATTTTTCCAAAAAGTTTTACTTCTTGATTTACAGCCCCCCTCACTCTCTGTCTGCCTGTCTGCCCCTCTGTTTGTCTCCCTGCCTTCACCTTTGTCTCTTTCTTACTTGCATCATCACAAAGATCCATTTAAGTGCAGAATAGGTAATATAAACATTGAGAAGTCACCCCACAGCCAGGCAGTGGTGGCATAGGCCTTTTATCCCAGCACTTGGGAGGCAGAGGCAGGTGGATTTCTGAGTTTGAGACCAGCCTGTTCTACAGAGTGAGTTCCAGGACAGCCAGGGCTACACAGAGAAACCCTGTCTCAAAAGAAAAAAAAAGTCACCTCACAAATTCCTACCCAGGATACTAAACCTACAATATCTTTCAAGAAAGTTTAAGGTCTTTCTTAAGAACAAAGAAATATCCTAACATATGTCATTGTAGTATAATATTTAGAAAATGGTTTTAATATTTTAGTTAGTTGCTGAATATAATTCTTTGAATATGAAACTCTAAAATGATTTCAAGAATTACTGCTATGAATTTTTTCACATTTTAATTTTTAAGGATCTATGTTTTTAGTTATGTATATGGGGCTAGAGAAATGATCATCTATTTATAACTAGGCCTGTACAAATCATCCAGCACGACTTATGCCCTTTAGCATTCATTCATTTCCCTCCCTGTGGGCCATTAGTAACTTAAAAGTTAAATGGTTTGAAAATATTTTTAAACAAATATCCCTTTGCATTGGATGGCTTTTCGGGAGGTTTCATCATTAACCAAAATCAGCAACATTTACAAAGTCTAAACACCTATATTAATATTTCTATAAGAAAGAAAGCACCCAGGTCTAGATTATAACATAGAATCTCCATCAATTCCAGGTGATTCAGTCTTCCATGTTTTAGGATTAAATGACACTTTTAAGTAAATTTTCTTCTTTCAACAATTTCATACATGTCCATGATTTACTAGACTCACCATCTCCCGTCCTATGACTCTCAAAGCCTTTTATCCTTGCTAATATTAAAAAAAAATAGAGAAAATGGGAAAAGGAGACCAAGAAATCTGATTCCATAGCTTCTGATATTAGCATTTGCATCTAACTCTATTTCATGTATTGGCTCAATGCATCCATTAAAAGATAGATATATCCTTACCTCAGGTTCTAAAACACCTAGCTATCTGACCATCTCAGCTTACTTTGGCCTGTTTCAAGACTGAAGATACCTCATTACAGTTGAGGTAATATGTAGTTTATCATGACAGCAGTTAATTTTTTAAGTTGCTTCAGTGTGTCAGGGGTCTAAGTAATATCAGCTGTCAGGATTGTTGTATTCCTTCCTCTCATCTGCCAGTGTGCTCTGAGGGGGAAGTGATTGCAGCCAGGCAATTTATGTATTTTCAGGATTTTCCTATAAAGTAAGATGTTGGTTTTCTGATTACCAGATATGAAAGGAAGTAGTAAAAACTGTTTCCCCTTTGCTTTTGATTTAAAGGGGGCCCTACTAGCTTTTTGTCATTTTCCAGGCAGCTCTTGGGTCTGAATACTCAGTTTTCTTTACCACTGCTTCCAAATAGAGGGAGAGATAAAAGATGCATGGAATAAATACAAATTAGACCAGCTGTCCAAGCCCTGTGCTACTCACTTGAATGTTCGTGGAATCAATAGGAAGCCAGGACCTTCTCTAGGAGCAGGCTACTCTGTCTTCTGAGCTCATGACTTCTCTCCTTTTCTTTGCATATAGCTTCAGAAGGACTTATTTCCAGCTTAGAAATGCAGGTCTAAGAAATAACAAATTAGGGAATCCTCTTGGGTTTTTCTTGGCTTACTTTTCCTGATGTCTTCTGTCACTTAATGAGGTTTAAGACTATAGGTTTATTCATCTCTGAAATTTAAGATCCAACTCCCTGAGGCTCAAAAGTGCTGAGATTATAGGAATTTACTACCTAGTTTTCCCAGAAATCTTTGAAATCCATTTTAAATTTTTAAAAAATTCATTTTTTTTTAGTTTTGACATTTTTCATTCTCTTCCCACAACTCTTTCCAATTCCTTTCTTCCTCACTACCCACCAAATTTCATGATTCATTTTCTTGCTCTCTCCAAATCACTTCTGCAAAAAAAAAAAAAAAAAAAAAAAAAAAAAAAAAAAAAAAAAAAAAAAAAAAAAAAAAAAAAAAAAAAAAACAATAACAAACCAAAAAAAAATCAAAATCAAAACAAACAAACAGTAAGACAGAAAATACAAAAGCATCGAACATGGAAAAATCTGATTCCCAGCTAGAATCTTCACCCCTGCTGACTAGAGTCCATGTTGCTGGGAAGTACTGTGCATTGGTGGGGGAAAGTAATCACTGATGACACCACATCACCAGCTGTAAAAACTGTGACATACATGTGTGGTGGTAAAAATGTTATGGGAGAAACCAATTGTCTTTATAAACATTGGATTAAAGGTCCATTCCATGAGAAAGAAGCCACATCTGACACTGCTAATGTGTCCAAAATCTACTTCTGTTATTTAGTGACCCCAGTTTTTTTTTTTTTGAATTTTTAACTAAAGAGTCCTGCAAAGATTTTTCTAATGTGGCCAGATTCTGACCCAAGGAAGAGAACGAGTACCCCAACCTTTGTGCAGAGTTGCTTTCTTTGTTTCTGTTCCTCAATAACTAGACTATTTCTAAATCTATATGGCTGTTATATGTGAAGTATATAGATATGCTATCTGCCTTTCCTTGTCTCTGTTGATCCAGTACAACTTTTCTGTGTGAATATCGTATTTCTACAGCTGTCTACCATCAGTGATGGTTGAAGAAAGACATATCAGCTTTTCAAATATTAAGTAGGAAATTAAATGAAATCCACACAAATTTAGGTTGTAGAAGTTTAATATTTACTAAGATAGTTCATTTTCTTCTGTTTACATAAGTTATCCATAATGTAAATATATTTAGATAATAATAGTCTATCTATAGCAGTGATTAAAGAAGAAAGGGGTATGTGTCAAAGTGTTTAGGAAGTAAAATTCTATACCTAGATCATCTGTGCACAGAAGAACTGTCATCAATTAATGAACCAAACTGAAGATGAAGAGCTGACCTCCAATGACTCCTAAAAATACTTTCAGATGAAGAAAAGCAATTACTAGATGATATAATATACAGGGAGTAATGGTGAACTCAGAATCATATTCAGTAACTAAGTGGGCAGAATTAATTCTAAAAATTCAAAAAAATTTCTATTTCAAATATATAAAATTTATAAAAAATGATAACACCAGAGATGGGGTTCATTTATTCTCTTTACATCTTACTCATTGCCCCTCTTCCCAGTCACCCACAATCCTTCCCCAAATCACCTCTCCCCTTCTCCTCTGTGAGTATAGAGAACTCTCTAAGTATCTACCTACCCTAACACATCAAGTCTCTGCGGGACTAGGCACTTCTTCCACTGAGGCCAGAAAAAGCAGCCCAGTTAGAAGAACATATCCTACAGACAGGCAATGGATTTTGACATAGACCACACTCTAGTTGTTCAGGATCCATATGAAG
Organism: Mus pahari; assembly: GCF_900095145.1. NCBI lineage: Eukaryota > Metazoa > Chordata > Mammalia > Rodentia > Muridae > Mus > Mus pahari. The sequence continues at coordinate 76,292,670 of NC_034590.1, read as the reverse complement.
ACTAAGCTGTACATCTGCTACAAATGTGTGTTTGTGGCACTAGGTCTAGTCAATGTATTGTTTTTTTGTTGGTGAGTCAGTCTCTTAGAGCCCCAAGGTCCAGGTTAGGTAACCTGGTCTTCCTGTAGAGTTTCATTTCCTTTGGGGCCTGTAATCCTTCCCCCAATTCTTCCAAAAGACTTTTCAAGTTCCATCCACAGTTTGACTGTTGGTCTATACATCTGTTTGAGACAGCTGCTCCATGGAGGCTTTCAGAGGACAGCTATGCTAGTGTCCTGTCTGCAAGCATAACGGAGTATCATTAATAGTGTCAGTAATTGGTGCTTGCCTATGGGGATGGGTTTCAAGTTGGGCCAGTGTCATTCCAGCATTCTAGCTTGGACCTTCCTTCTTGTTTAGTGTCTTTGGGTCTTTGCAGTATAGCATGTGTGTCTTCTATTTTATGGCTAATAGTTACTTATAAGTGAGTACATACCATGTATGTCCTTTTGGGTCTGGGTTACCTCACTCTGAATGATATTCTCAAGTTCCATCTATTTGCCTGCAAAATTTATGATGTCTTTGTTTTCAATAGCTGGATAGTATTCCATTATGTAATGTAGGCTTTGTAAATTCTAAAACCCACTTTTAATAAGGGTTCTCAAATGCTTCAATTCCCCTTCCATAAGTGGGGAAGAAAAGATGGTAAATGAGTCAAGGGGATGTTGACCTGTTTAGAAATAGTTTGGAGGGTGATTCTAATTTCTATTTGTCAGGATACCAGCAGTCCAATTCAGTGTCAGAATAACAAACACGAATCAGCAGCAATAGTACAATCCAGCAGAAACTGTCAGGCCTATGCCAAATTGTCAGGAGTCAGCAGGAGAGACAAGGACCAGCTGGATATCCAGAAGAAGTTCTCTGCTGTGCCTCTCTCAAAAAAGCAAAGACCAGCAAAGACAAAGACCGAGACCAATGAAGCATTGCAATGCTATCTATAAAAGCATAACTTCCCTGTCCATTGAGTCCAATTTATACTCTCTCCAAACATTATACGTCCTCTCCTGGGTCATGCCTTAGGAAAACACCACCTGATTCTGTCATAGTAAAACATTGCATGAACTTGTATTACAAGATACCACCTGAAACTTCCACTTCAGTGTAGATGTACCACATTTTCTTTATCCATTCTTTAGTGGAGAAACATCTGAGTTGTTTCAAGTTTCTGGCTATTGCCAATAAAGCTGCCATGAACATAGTTGAGCAAGTGTTCCTGTGGGATGGTAGAGCATCTTTTGGGTATATGCCCAGGAGGGGTATACTGGGGTTTTGAGGTAGAACTATTCCCAGTTCTCTGAGAATCTGCTAAATTGATTCCAAAAGTGGTTGTACAAACTTGCACTCACACCAGCAATGGAGGACTATTTCTTTTACTCCATATCCTCACCAGCATGTGATATCACTTGAGATTTTTATCTTATCCATTCAGATTGATGTAAGATAGAAACTATAAGTAGTTTTGATTTGCATTTCCCTGATGACTAAGGACTTTGAACATTTTTTTAAGTGCTTCTCAGACATTCAAAATTCATCTATTGAGAATTGTTTGTTTAACTGTGTAACATTTTGTTTTTGAAGAAGTAAGTGTACTTTCTTTTTTTCTTCTTTTTTTTAATTAGATATTTTCTGTGTTTACAATTCAAATGTTGTCTTTACCTGGTATCCCCTCCAAGTACCCCCATCCCCTCCCCCCTCCCCCTGCACACCAACACACCTGCTTCCTGGCCCTTGCATTCCCCTACACTGAGGCATAGAGCCTTCACAGGACCAAGGGCCTCTCCTCCCCTTGATGACTGACTAGGCCATCCTCTGCTACATATGCAGTTAGAGCCATGAGTCCCACCATGTGTACTATTTGGTTGGTGGTTTAGTCCCTGGGAGTTCTGGGCGTACTGGTTAGTTCATATTGTTGTTCCTCCTATGGTGCTGCAAACCCCTTCAGCTCCTTGGATCCTTTCTCTTGCTCCTTCATTGGAGATCCTGTGCTCAGTCCAATGGTAGGCTGCGAGGATCCACCTCTGTATTTGTCAGGCACTGGTGGAGCCTCTCAGGAGACAGTTATGACAGGCTTCCATCAGTAAGCACTTGCTGACATCCACAAAAGTGTCTGGGTTTGGTGATTGAATATGGGATGGATCTCCAGGTGGGGCAATCTCTGGATGGTCCTTCCTTCAGTCTCTGCTCCACACTTTGTCTCTGTAACACCTTCCATGGGTATTTTGTTTTCCCTTCTAAGAAGGATTGAAGTATCTACACTTTGGTATTCCTTCTTTATGAGTTTATTCATATGGTTTGTGAATTGTCCTTGGTTATTTGGAGCTTTTGGGTAATACGCACTTATTAGTTAGTGCATACCATGTGTGTTCTTTTGGGATTGGGTTACCTCACTCAGGATGATATTCTCTAGTTCCATCCATTTGCCTAAAAATTTCATAAATTCATTGTTTTTAATACCTGGGTAGTACTACATTGTGTAAATGTACCACATTTTCTATATCCATTCCTCTGTTCAGGGACATCTAGGTTCTTTCAAGCTCCTTGATAGTATAAATAAGGCTGCTATGAGCAGAGTGGAGCATGTGTCCTTATTACATGTTGGAGCATCTTCTTGGTATATGCCAGTAGTGGTATTAGTGGGTGTTCAGGTAGTACTATGTCCAATTTTCTGAGGCACCACTAAACTGATTTCATAAGTGGTTGTACCAGCTTGCAATCACACCAGCAATGGAAGAGTGTTCCTCTTTCTCCAAATACTTGCCAGCATTTGCTGTCACCTGAGTTTTTGATCTTAGCCCTTCTGACTGGTGTGAGGTGGAATCTCAGGGTTGTTTTGATTTGCATTTCCCAGATTACTAAGGATNTTGAACATTTCTTTAGGTGCTTCTCAGACATTCGGTATTCCTCAGTTGAGAAGTCTTTGTTTAGCTCTGTACCACATTTTTAACAGGGTTATTTGGTTCTTTGGAGTCTACCTTCTTGACTTTTTTGGTTGGGAAATTTTTGATGACTGTTTCTATTTCCTTGGGATTATAGGGCTGTTAAAATAGTTTACATTGATCTTGATTTAAACTTCATAAGAGGTATATGTCTAGGAAATTATCCATTTCATTAAGATTTTCCAATTTTGTGGAATAAAGTCTTTGGAAATACGACCTTAAGATTCTTTGAATTTTATCAGTGCCTCTTGTTATCTCTTCCTTTTCATTTCTGATTTTATTTACATACTGTCTCTCTGTCCTTCAGTTCACTTGACTAAGGGTTTGTCTATCTTGTTGATTTTCTCAAAGAATCACTTCTTGGTTTTGTTGATTCTTTTTATTTCTGATTTTATTTACATACTGTCTCTCTGTCCTTCAGTTAATTTGGCTAAGGGTTTGTCTGTCTTGTTGATTTTCTCAAAGAATCACCTCTTGGTTTTGTTGATTCTTTTTATTGTTTGTTTGTTTGTTTCTAACTGATTGATTTCATCTCTGATTTTGATTTCCTGCCTTTTATTCCTGTTCAATGTGCTTGCTTGTTTTTTTTTTTTTCTAGAGATTTCAGGTGCACTTTAAAATTGTTGCTATGATAACTTTCTAATTCCTTTGTGGAGGCACTCAGTGCTACAAACTTCTTCCTTAGCACTGCTTCTGTTGTGTCCCCAAATGCCTTCATTTTCATTGAATTCTAGAAAGTCTTTAATTTCTTTCATTTTTTTTCTTCCCTGACCCAGAGAGATTATTGAGTAGATAGTTGTTCAGCTTCCATGGATTTGTAGGAATTTTGGTGTTCCTGTTGTTGTTGAAGTCCACTTTTAGTCTGTGGTAGTCTGATAAGATACAAGGTGTTATTCCAATTTTCTTGTATCTGTTTTGGGCTTACTTTGTGACCAAGTATAAGATCAACTTTGTAGAAGGATCCATGAGGTGCTGAGAAGAAGGTATATTCTTTTGTGTTTGGGTGAAATATTCTTCGTTTTATCATTTATTTATTTATTCATTTTTACACTCCAGATTTTCTCCCCTCCCCCATCCACCCTTGAACTGTTCCACATCCCATACCTCTTCCCCACTTCCCTATCTCCACAAGAATGTCCCCACCACCTACCACTTACCCAACTAGACCTCTAAATTCCCTGGGGCTTCCAGTTTCTTGAGGGTTAGCTACATCTTCTCTGACTGAATCAAGACCCATCAGTCCTCTGCTGTATATGTGCTGGGGGCCTCATATCAGCTGGTGTATGCTGCCTGGTTGGTGGTCCAATGTTTGAGTGATCTTGGGGGTTAGGTTAATTGAGACAGCTGGTCCTCCTACAGGGTCGCCTTCCTCCTCAGCTTCTTCCAACTTTTCCCTAATTCAACCAGAGGGGTCAGCAACTTCTGTCCATTGGTTGGGTGCATGATCAACTTTGTAGGTGGATCCATGAGGTGCTGAGAAGAAGGTATATTCTTTTCTGTTTGGGTGAAATACTCTGCAGGTGTCCGTTAGGTACATGTGATTCATAATGTCTTTTAGTTTAAACATTTCTCTACTTTTTCTCTGGATGACCTGTCAGTTGGTTGCTCTGTGTTTGGAGCATACATGTTTAGAATTAAGATATTATCTTTGTCATTTTTTTCCTTTGATGAGTATGAAGTGTCCTTTCTATTAATTGAAATTCTATTTTATAGATATTAGAATGGCAACTCTTGTTTAATTCTTGAGTCTGTTTGCTTGGAAAGCCTTGTTTCTCTTTACTTGGAGGTGATGCCTTTCTTTAAAGCTGAGTTATGTTTCTTGTATGCAGTTGAAGGATAATCCTGTTTTCTCATTCATTATGTTATTCTGTGCCTTTTTTATTGGAGGACATTGATGTTGAGAGATATTAATGACCAGTGATTGTCACTATCTGTTATTTTGCTGCTGCTGCTGCTAGTGGTGGTAGTGGTGTGTGTGTGTGTGTGTGTGTGTGTGTGTGTGTGTGTGTGTGTG
>NC_034590.1:76283624-76287661 GCF_900095145.1 Mus pahari | reverse complement strand
TGTGTGTATGTGTGTGTGTGTGTGTGTGTCTTCATTGTTTTATTCTGGTATGGAATTACATATTTCTTGTGTTTTCTTGGATGTAGTTGTCTTCTTTGGGTTGGAGTTTTCCATCTAGTATTTTCTGTAGAGCTGGATTTGTAGATAGATATTGTTTAGAGTATGGATTTGTCCTGAAATATCTCATTTTCTATATCTATATTGACTGATGTTTTTTCTGGATATGGTAGTCTAGGTTGGCATCTGTGGTTTTTGAGAGGTTGCAATATAGATATATTGTCTAGGGTCTTCTAGCTTTTAGGGTCTCTGTTGTGAAGTTAAGTGTAATTCTGATAGGTATGCCTTTGTATGTTACCTGGCCTTTTTCTCTTGCCATTTTCAATGTTCTTTGTTCTATAGATTTTGTGTTTTGACTATATGTGGCAGGAGGATTTTCTTTTCTGGTCCAGTCTAACCAGTTTTCTATAAGCTTCTTGTACATTTATAAGTATCTCTTTAGGTTGCAAAAGTTTCCTTCTAAGATTTTATTGAAAATGTTTTCTGGGATTTGGAGCTGGGGCACTTTACCAGCTTCTTCTATTCCTATTATTTTTAGGTTAGGTCTTTTCATAGTATCCCAGATTTCTTGAATGTTTTGTGTCAAGAATTTTTTAAGATTTAACATTTTCTTTGAATGATATATCGCTTTCATTGTATCTTCTATGCATGGAATTCTGTCTCCCATCTCATGTATTCTGTTGACGATTCTTTTTTCCCCCATTTTATTGGATATTTTCTTTATTTACTTTTCAAATGTTATCTCCTTTTTCAGCCCCCCCTCCTGGAAACTCCCTATCCCATCCTTCCTCCCCCTGCTTCTATGAGGGTGTTATTCCACCCACCCATTCCCACCTCCCCATCCTCGATTCCCCTACACTGGGGCATCTATTGAGCCTTCAAATGACCAAGGACCTCTCCTCCTATTGATGCCTGACAAGACCATCCTCTTCTACATATGTAGCTGGAGTCATGTGTACTCCTTGGTTGATGCCTTAGTCCCTGGGTACTCTGGGGGTGAGGGGGTCTGGTTGGTTGATATTGTTGTTCTTCCTATGGGGTTGCAAACCCCTTCAGTTCCTTCTGTCCTTTCTCTAACTCTTCTAGTGGGGACCCCACACTCAGTCCCATGGTTGGCTTTGAGCTTCTGCAACCATTTGTAAGGCTCTGGCAGGGCCTCTCAGGAGACAACCCTATCAGGCTTCTGTCAGCATGCAATTCTTGGCATCCACAATAGTGTCTGGGTTTGGAGCAATAGTGATAAAAACTGCATGGTATTGGTTCAGAGACAGGCAGGAAGATCAATGGAACAGAATTGAAGATATAGAAATGAACCCACACACATGTGGTCACTTGACCTTTGACAAAGGAGCTAGAACCATCCAGTGGAAAAAAAGACAGCATTTTAAACAGAAGCTGATGGTTCAACAGGCAGTTAGCTTATAGAAAAATTCAAATCAACCCATTCTTATTTCCTTGTACAAATCTCAAATCCAAGTAGATCAAGGACCTCCACATAAAACCAGATACACTGAAAGTTATAGAGGAGAAAGTGGGGAAGAGCCTTGAAGATATGAGCACAGTGGAAAATTCCTGAACAGAACACCAATAGCTTATGCTATAAGATCAAGAATTGACAAATGGAACCTCATCAAATTGCAAAGCTTCTGTAAGGCAAAGGACACTGTCAATAGGACAAAAAGGCAACCAATAGATTGGGAAAAGATCTTTACCAATTCTACATCCGATAGAGAGTTAATATCCAATTTATACAAAGAAATCAAGAAGTTAGACTCCCAAGAATCAAATAGCCCTATTAAAAATAGGGTACAGAGCTAAACAAAGAATTTTCAACTAAGGAATATCAAATAACCAAAAAGCACCTAAAATTTTTTGAACATTCTTAGTCATCAGGGAAATGCAAATCAAAACAACCCTGAGATTCTACCTCACACCAGTCAGAATGGCTAAAATAAAATCTCATGTGACAGCAGATGCTGGCAAGGATGTGAAGAAAGGAACACTCTTCCATTGCTGGTGTGATTGCAATCTGGTACAACTACTCTGGAAATCAGTTTTATGGTTCCTCAAGATATTGGACATAGTACTACTTGAGGACTCAGATATACCACTCCTGGGCATATACCAGGAAGATGCTCCAACATGTAATAAGGACACATGCTCCAATATGTTCATAGCAGCCTTATTTATAATAGCCAGGAGCTAGAAAGAGTCCAGATGTCCCTGAACAGAGGAACAGATACAGAAAATGTGGTACATTTACACAATGGAGTACTACTCAGCTATTAAAAATGGAGAATTCACAAAATTCTTAGGCAAATGGATAGAACTAGAAAATATCGTCCTGAGTGAGGTAACCCAATACCAAAAAACCACACATGATATGCACTCACTGATAAGTGGTTATTAGCCCCAAAGCTCCAAATAACCAAGCTACAATTCACAGGTACATGAAGTTCAAGAAGGAAGACCAAAGTGTGGGTGCTTCAGTCCTTCTTAGAAGGAGAACAAAATACTCGCAGGAGCAAGTATGGAGATAAAGTATAGAGCAGAGACTGAAGGATACACCATGCAGAGACTTTCCTACCTGGGGATTCATCCCATATACAGTTACCAATCCCAGACACTATTGTGGATGCCAAGAAGTGCATGCTGAAAGGAGCCTGATATGGCTGTTTTCTGTTGGTTATTCTTGTATCTGTTGTTCCTGTTCTCTTCCCTAGGTTTTCCATATCCAGGATTTCCCTCAGTTTATATTTTCTTTATTTCTTCTATTTCCATATTCAGATCTTGAACAGTTTTATTTATTTCCTTCATCTGTTTAATTGTATGCTCCTTTATTTTTATAGGATTTATTTCCTCTTAAAACACCTCTACCTGTTTGATTGTATTTCCCTGTGTTTTTAAAAGGGTTTTATTCTTTTCCTCTTTAAACACCTCTATTACTTGTATTCAAGATCATTTTCTTGTGATTTGGTGTATTAGGATATCCAGGGCTTGCTGTAGATGGGTAACTTTGCTTTGAAGATATCATACTGCCCTAACTCTTGTTGATTGTGTTTTTTGAAGGCCTTTAGCAATCTGGATGGCTTTGGTCCCTGGAAGTTCCTTTTGTAGTATGTATTGCAAAGAGTTTTAATATTGATCATCCTGGTGTGGAAGGCCAGTGATGGCTATCTTTGACTGTGTGGTTCTAGATCATCAGGTACGTATGGTAGAGGATCCACAGGTCTGTTGATGGTGGGTGGAGATGTGGCCAGAGAAAGAGTTCTGCCAGGGATAGCAGACTGCTCAGGGCAACTGGGGGGGTCTCCCAGAGTATTCATTGATTAGGGAAAGTGGAAAGGGAAAATGAAGCTAATCTGTATGATTCATGATTTGCAGGTGTGATGAAGGTGGGCAGAGAGGTAGCAAGAGAATGGAAGTCTGCTGGGGATAGCAGACTTGCCTGTGGAAGCTTGAGGTGCCTCAGAGGATTCACCAAGCAATGAAGATGGGTGGGAGAAGGGAAACTAACCTGTATGGTTCATGATTCACTGGTGTGATGAAGTTCAGGAAGGTCAGGGTAGAGGTGCCAGGAGAATCTCATTAGCATTCTTTTTTTTCAATTTTTAATTAGATATTTTCTTCATTTACCTGTCAAATGCTATCCCAAAAGTCCCCTATACCCTCTCTCCGCCCTGCTCCCCTACCCACCCACTCCCACTTCTTGGCCATGGTATTCCCCTGTACTGGGGCATATAAAGTTTGAAAGACCAAGGGGTCTCTCTTCTGAATGATGGCTGACTAGGCCATCTTCTGCTACATATGAAGCTAGAGACACGAGCTCTGGGGGGGACTGATTAGTTCATATTGTTGTTCCACCTACAGGGTTGCAGCCCCCTTCAGGTCCTGGTACATTCTCTAGCTCCTCCATGGGGGCCCTATGTTCCATCCAATATATGACTATGAGAATCCACTTCTGTATTTGCCAGGCACTG
>NC_034590.1:76280235-76283064 GCF_900095145.1 Mus pahari | reverse complement strand
GTTGCCTCACTCAGGATGATATCCTCCAGATGCATCCATTTGTCTAAGAATATCATAAATTCATTGTTTTTAATAACTGAGTAGTACTCCATTGTGTAAATGTACGACATTTTCTGGATCCATTTCTCTGTTGAGGGACATCTCGGTTCTTTCCAGTTTCTAGCTATTAAGGCTGCTATGGACATAGGGGAGCATGTGTCCTTATTACCAGTTTGAATATCTTCTGGGTATATTCCCAGGAAAGGAATTGCTGGATCTTCCGGTAGTACTATGCCCAGTTTTCTGAGGAACCGCCAGACTGATTTCCAGAGTGGTTGTTCCAGCTTGCAATCCCACCAACAATGGAGGAGTGTTCCTCTTTCTCTACATCCTCGCTAGCATTTGCTGTCATGTGAATTTTTGATCTTAGCCTTTCTGACTGGTATGAGGTGGAATCTCAGGGTTGATTTGATTTGCATTTCCCTGATGACTAAGGATGTTGAACATTTTTTTCAGGTGCTTCTCAGCCATTCAGTATTCCTCAGTTGAGAATTCTTTGTTTAGCTCTGTACTCCAATTTTTAATAGGTTTATTTGATTTCCTGGAGTCTGTCTTCTTGAGTTCTTTATATATATTGGATATTAGTCCTCTATCTGATTTAGGATTGGTAAATATCCTTTCCCACTCTGTTGGTGGCCTTTTTGTTTTATTGACAGTGTTTTTTGCCTTACAGAAGCTTTGCAATTTTATGAGGTCCCATTTGTCAATTCTTGATCTTACAGCACAAGCCATTGCTGTTCTGTTCAGGGATTTTTACCCTGTGCTCATATCTTCGAGGCTTTTTTCCACTTTCTTCTCTATAAGTTTCAGTGTCTCTGACTTTATGTGGAGTTCCTTGATCCACATAGACTTACCTTAGTACAAAAAGATAAGGAATGAATCAATTCGCATTCTTCTTCATGATAACGGACAGTTGTGCCAGCACCATTTGTTGAAAATGCTGTCTTTTTTCCACTGGATGATTTTAGCTCCCTTGTCAAAGATCATGTGACCATAGGTGTGTGGGTTCATTTCTGGGTCTTCAACTCTATTCCATTGATCTACTTGTCTGTCTCTGTACCAGTACCATGCAGTTTTTGTCACAATTGCTCTGTAGTACAGCTTTAGCTAAGGCATTGTCATTCTACCAGCAGTTCTTTTATCATTGAGAAGAGTTTTTGCTATCCTAGGTTTTTTTGTAACTCCAGATGAATTTGCAAATTTCCCTTTCTAATTCACTGAAGAATTGGGTTGGAATTTTGATGGGGATTGCATTGAATCTGTAGATTGCTTTNGGGTTGGAATTTTGATGGGGATTGCATTGAATCTGTAGATTGCTTTTGACAAGATAGCCATTTTTACTATAATTATCCTGCCAATCCATGAGCATGGGAGNTCTTTCCATCTTCTGAGATCTTGGATTTCTTTCTTCAGAGACTAGAAGTTCTTATCATACAGATCTTTCATTTTTTTTAGTTAGAGTCACACCAAGGAATTTTGTATTATTTGTGACTATTGTGAAAAGTGTTGTTTCCCTCATTCCTTTCTCATCCTGTTTATCCTTTGTGTAGAGAAAGGCCATTGATTTGTTTGAGTTAATTTTATATCCAGCTACTTCACTGAAGCTGCTTATCAGGTTTAGGAGTTCTCTGGTGGAATTTTTAGGATAACTTATATAAACTATGATGTCATCTGCAAATAGTCATATTTTGACTTCTTCCCTTCCAATTAGTATCCCCTTGATCTCCTTTTTTGTCTAATTGCTCTGGTTAGGACTTTGAGTACTATAATAAATAGGTAGGGAGACAGTGGGCAGCTTTGTCTAGTTCCTGATTTTAATATGATTGCTTCCAGCTTCTCTCCATTTACTTTGATGCTGGCTACTAGTTTGCTGTATATTGCTTTTATTATGTTTAGATATGGGCCTTTAATTCCTGATCTCTCCAAGACTTTTTATCATTAATGGGTGTTGGATTTTGTCAAATTCTTTCCCAGCATCTAACAACATGATCATATGGTTTTTGTCTCTGAATTTATTTATATAGTGGATTACATTGATGGATTTCCGTATATTAAACCATCCCTGCATCCCTGAAATGAATCCTACTTGATCATGATGTATGATTGTTTTGATGTGTTCTTGGATTCGTTAGCGAAGATTTTATTGAATATTTTTGCATTGATAGTCATAAGGGAAATTGGTCTGAAGTTCTCTGTCTTTGTTGGGCCTTTGTGTGGTTTAGGTATCAGAGATAATTAGGTAGCTTCATAGAATGAATTGGGTGGAGTACCTTCTGTCTCTATTTTGAGGAATACTTTGAGGAGGACTGGAATTAGCTCTTCTTTGAAGGTCTGATAGAACTCTGCACTAAACCCATCTGGTCCTGGGCTTTTTTTTGGTTGGGAGACTATTAATGATTGCTTCTATTTCTTTAGGGGATATGGAACTGTTTAGGTCATTAATCTGATCCTGATTTAACTTTGGTACCTAGTATCTGTCTAGAAATTTTTCCATTTCACCTAGGTTTTCTAGCTTTGTTGAGTATAGCCTTTTATAGTAGGATTTGATGGTGTTTGGATTTCCTCAGGATCTGTTGTTATGTCTCCCTTTTCATTTCTGATTTTGTTAATTAGGATATTGTCCCTGTGCCCTCTAGTGAGTCTGGCTAAGGGTTTATCTATCTTATGATTTTTTTTTTTTCAAAGAACCAGCTCCTGGTTTGATTGATTCTTTGAATAGTTATTTTTGTTTCCACTTGGTTGATTTCAGCCCTGAATTTAATTATTTCCTGCTGTCTACTCCTCTTAGTT